>NC_048596.1:81226107-81526107 GCF_003668045.3 Cricetulus griseus
AAGCTTCTTGTGTGTGTGTGTGTGTGTGTGTGTGTGTGTGTGTGTGTGTGTGTGTGTGTTGAGTGTGTTGAGGCCCAAGATCAATGTTGAGTATATTCCTCTATTGCTCTCAAATTTATGCTTTGAGGAAAGGTCTCTCACTGCATCTGGAGCTCATCAGCTCAGCTGTACTGGTTGGCAAGACAGCCCCAGGAATCCTACTGACTCCACTGTCTTAGCATTGAGATGACAGACTTGGGCTCCTGTGTTTATCAAGTTTTTCAAATAGTCCAGTGATCAATATCTACAACTGTAAAGTGGAAACAACAAAGCACTATCTGCCTCTCAGAAGTCAAAAAGTGACACAGTCAAAATATATAGCAAACTACCTGTCACCTTCTAAGCCAGCAGTGAGTGACTTGGCTCATCTCATATCCTCTTCTGCCTTGTTATACCTTCCAACTTGCCTTCCTCTTGTTATTTTTACCCCCTTCATTCCATCTTTCACATAATACACAGAGAAAACTTGCAAAGCCACAAATATGACCCTCTACTAGACTTATCAAAACCTTGTTAGTGCTTGAGTCTGGACTGTACCACTCCAGATAATACTTTGTGATATTTTGGAAGGCATAGTATCTATCTGATGGAAATTGGTCACTAGACATGGGCCTCAAAAATTACAGCCACCCCTCTTTTCAGTTTGTGTTCCTTTGTCTGCTTCAATGTGAAGCACTACTCTAGGCTCTCACCTCCATGCCTATTCCACCACGACAAACTAAAATCTCTCTGAAATCATCAATAAAATCGTTTCCTCACTTAAGTGATTTCTGCCAGATATTTTGATCAGTGATGGAAAAGTAACTAATTTAATTTAATGACACCAAGCTTTGCTGATGGTAAAGGGATAGATGGTTAGAAAGTATGGATGGATACAATTCCAAAAAGCTCAGAAATGTGGAAGTTTGAAAGAATGTCTAAACACGTGACCAATTGTAAGGAGAGAAAACTGATGGCTAGATGAATGAATAAATGGAAGGGTAGAATGACAAAGTACAAATGGAAAGATGAATGAAGTGGGTGATAAAAAAGATGCAATAATTCTTTGGCCTTTCCTCTCCTGGCAAGGGCTCTGTCTATGGGTGCCTAGCTGAGATCTGTATAGACAATACTATGAGTCCTGGATCCCTCTTTCCCAGTTCCCTTCTCCTGTTTTACATACAGATCATCTCTAAACAAGTCTTTGTCAGGAATAGCTTCTAGTAAATAAAGGACTTCTCTCTCCTTCCATAAGATGTATCTGGTTACTAATACTCTTTGGGAACTTGATGTGTGCCAGTTCTGTAACTAAATGGTGTCCTTTCATATTCATGGTGTCACTATAAGACAGATATTCTGGGCTGTTGGGACAGTTCAGTGGGTACTCACCACCAAACCTGACAACCTGGGACCCACACCTTGGAAGCAGAGAACCAACTCCTGCAAACTGTCCTCTGACCTCTAAACATGCACCATGGCACAGGCCCTTCCACACACATACACAAGCAAATAAATAACTACATTTTCATTTCTTTAAATTAAAAGGTTTTCTGTTTATTTTCATTCCAAAGAGGAACAAAATTTTCATTGAAAGCTTTATGTATTGTTCCTAGAGTTTTGCATTTGCAAAATGATGTATCCCAGATTCATCTCAGACAGTCAGATCAAAGGTCTCACTCATAATGAATACTCTATTCTTGTTTTGGGTTTTGTTTTTTGGATTTTCATTTTGGGGGCAGGACTTTCACTATAGCTCA
Organism: Cricetulus griseus; assembly: GCF_003668045.3. NCBI lineage: Eukaryota > Metazoa > Chordata > Mammalia > Rodentia > Cricetidae > Cricetulus > Cricetulus griseus. Next base: position 81,227,883 of record NC_048596.1, read on the forward strand.
GGATTACTCCAGAACTCACTATGCATCCCAAGCGAGGTGAAGCTCTCCAGTCTCAGCATCTCCAGTGCTGGGATTACAGGCATGAACCACATCTGCCTACCCTGTGCTGTTATCTTCATAACTGTCTTGCTGTTATCGTCACTTCCAATATTGGGTTAGATGAACATCCATGATCATGTTGCTCCTTCTGACCTTATTGAAGGCATTTCTAACATATCTGTTCATTTGTACAATAGTCATGAGTGCAGGTTACAAAAGATGTCACCGTTATCAAGAAATAAGTAATACAGGCCACAAAGACACCTCCACATGGTTAGGAGGGCCACTGACACCTTGCCTGAGAAATATATGTGGCATAGCCTTTTACTGAAAAGCCCATGAAATTATGAGTGAATGAAGGTGAGAATAACCACAGAACTTAGCTTGACTGACAAACCTGGAGCATCCTGAGTCTGGGTATACGAAGGTTCTGACTCCAGCCCTTTCATCTACTAATGATGTATGCCCTACACCAAATGCTTCACACTTCAGAGTCTTGATTTTCTTATATGCAAAATGGAGAGAATAATAGGATCTAGTCATTTGTACAAAGGACTTCCTGCCCTTAGAAACACACAATTGATAGCTATTATGGTGGTGGCACTCACAGGCTGCAGGAAACAGGTACATGATGAGATGAAGCATGGATACTATCTGGCAAGAAAGGATGCCTTTCTTTGTGTGTGTGTGTGTGTGTGTGTGTGTGTGTGTGTGTGTGTGTGTGTAAAACAATGGGAAAAATTTCAGCCATCTTTTACTGGAGACTCAGACCCCTCACCTCTTTGCTCCTCAAGGTGTCCCAAAGTTCTGTTGCCAGAGGATATTTTGGGGAGCACTTCCCTCCAGTCTGATTAGCTTCTTCTCCTTGTTAATTAATAAGGTTCAATGCAATTCAGTTTCATTGGAAGGAACTGACCCAGAAACCAAGGTCATTTAATTTCTGAAAGGCATTGGAAAGGTCGCCTTTTCAGAATGATCTTTCTGCTACCCACTCCCCTTGAAAGTGAAGTGCGGTGGCTCATACAATAGTGTCAAGGTTATCTGAGACCACCTTCCTAGTAAGAGGGAAATCCTTTCTGCGGGAGTTTAATTAGGTCAGTACAACTAATTCTTCTTTTGCTGCTTATTCAGTTTCCTTCCTTTCTGTAATTACTAGCAGTGTAAGACTCCTCACACATACAAACGGACCTGAAGAAAGCCCTGCAATTATCCTTTATTTCTCCTTCATGCAAGAAAGGAGGGGTGACTATGTAAATTTGAGGACTATGGTCTTTATAGCCCTCCACACATGAATAGCAATGCCACTATGACTGTGTGGGAGTGGGAGGGCATGTTCCAATGCAATTCTAACACCATAACACACAAGTCTCCCCAGCCCTGTGCCTACAGGAGATGACTTGGCATCAGAACAAAGGGAGGCAATTCATGCATGCTGTCAATCAATATACATAAATCAATCCAGTGCCTAGCAAAGACTCAGCAGGGTGTTAGGTGGTTGGGAATACTTGCCAAGGATATAAAAGATCTCAGGTAGGTTTGGTGAAGCAGATCATTAGCAGACAAAATAAATTAACAACACCCAGATTAGACTTCAGAAACAAAGGCATTGCATGTATGAGTGTTGGGTAGGGGTGATGAGAATGCTTCCCAGAAAGAGAAGGCTTGAATAAGGTCAAGATCATTTATCCAGTTACAAATAATCGTGCAATGAGTGACTTGTGCATGGAAGATATTATCTAGCTACTTTGGACACCATGTTTCATTTTCCTACCATTTCCTAAGGGGGATTGATTCTGTCCCCACTTCACAGACAGGAAAATAAAGGCTCAGACACATTATACAAACTGCTCAAGAACACATAACAGTGGCAGAATTGGAGTCAAATTCAGATTTCTAACCTCAGAATTCAATTCAAACTGGAGATGATGTGGTCATGGTAACACATGCCAATAATATCAGTACTTGGGCTGGGGCAGGAGGATCATGAGACTGAGGCCATTATGGACTACATGGTAAGGCCTTGTCTAAAAGTAAGTGAGAAAAAAATGGAACTAGCTGGGTAGGGAAAGAGCATGTAGGTTGTTGTCAGAACATGAATAAAGAAGAGATTGGAGCAGAGCCCTTATGGAATGCCCTCAGGTGGTGGGTGACTTCTCTCAGGTGACTCCACCATCACTGTGTTGTCACTTCTTTCTGCATTCTTGTTTTCATTATTCACCCACCTTTTCTCACTCTGAGAGAGGAAGGACATGTCTGGTTTGACTACTGCAGATTATGCAGCACAGGGGCTCCTGACTTGCAGGAAGACAGTAATCAACAAGAACCTGTGGAAAGAACGGCAGGCCGAGTCTAGTTCTTTCAGGACCAAGGGGAGGAACTTGTAAAGGCGCATGCCCATGGCTCATTGTCAGCACCAAGGACAGCTCCCACAACCCGGGACTGCTGCTTCTGACTGTATTTTGCTCTGTTTTTTTGTTTTTGGAATTCATGGTCTCCCATAGCCCAAACTGGCCTGGCACTGCACATATGTAGTTGAGAATTCCTTAATCCTCTTGTTTCTATCTCCCAAGCACTGAGATTACTGAGGTGAGCCACCATTTCAGGGAGCAGGGAAGAGGGAGAAGAGGGTGTCTCTAGATAGGAAGGACACCCGCCAGCATAATAGACACGTCTCCAGTCAGCTAAGCTGTTATTTCCCATCACTGGTATGGAGTCACATTGTGAATGACCAAGACAAAGAAAGCTCACCGGCTTGACCAGAAAAACCCAGATGTTTTGTTGGCCCTAATAATGGTCTCCCTAGCCTGGCCAGAGTGGCAAATGCCCTTTAGGACTCCGCAGACATCACCATCAACTCAGATTCTCATTTCATGAATTCATGTTTTCCTAGGGAATATTTATTCAGTAGTCTGTGTTCATGCAATTATTGAAATTATGCCTAATTATGCAGTAGTGGTAAATAACAATCTCTTAGCTACAACAACATGCACTGTTTCTGTGATGGGGAAAGATTTTGTGCAATTTTCTGGGAAACATCCTCATGCAGGAGTGCCAATTAGGAAGAAGGAAACAAAATGCTTTGTATATTTTGTGTTATAACTACTTCCATCCAGTGCTATCCAGGAAAGTACCTTTTTATACAGCCTTGGGACTCTAATCATTGAATAATGATTGCTGTTATTGCTATTAATAATGGGTACTATTAGCTTAGTTTGTACCATGTGCCAGGATGACTTTAAATCTGAATTCAAAGTCAGTGCCATCTTGAGTGTCTTCAGAGACCAAGGAAGCATGGTGAGTGACTGAAGCAGGCTGTGTTTGGAAGACAACCAAGAGGAGTGGGGTCTGTGGTACACTGTAGTTTACATGTTCCACCTGTAGCAAGCACTCACTGCTCAGTTCAAAGCTAAGATTGCCATGTAATCTTAGCTTCCAAGTCTTGTCTTTCTCCCTGGAGTCAGAAACAGGGATTTTAATATAAACTTTCCACATTTTAAAACTAAAATCTAAACTATGTGCAACTTTTAATCCCATTGCATCACCAGCATCAATGCCCCTGGAAGACTTGTCTTTGAATGAGAACTCATTGATTTGGTTGTTTGTGACAGGAGAGAAAGGAAGGGAAATTGCATAGGGCCTATGTGGCTGCTTTAAGAGCCAGTATTGTTTAGTATCCTGTAGAGGTGATTTCAAGGAATGTAGATGATTATAAGAGGTCTGTCTGGAGAAGACAGGAGTGGTAGGTGGCTGATAGATGTGCTAGCAGCTCAGAGAAAAGGAGCCAGAAACAGGTAAAGTCACAGGAAATTGTGTTCTCTCCCAGCCCTTGATTTGAAGGGAGGAGCAGTGTATTAGCTTCTTTCATGTTGCTAGGATAAAATGCGCTGAAGAAAACAGCCTATGGGAGAAAGTGTTTGTTTGGGCTCATGATTCCAGAGGGATTGAGTCCACCATGGCAGGGAAAGCATGGTCCAGGAGCATGAGGCAGGAGCAGCAGAGGCGTACTCCTAATGGGTGCTTAGCCTTCTCGAAGAGCACCACCATTGGGGGACCAAATGTTCAAATTCATGAGCCTATTTGGGACATTTCATATTTAAGCCACTGATGAGATGATCTGTCCTTGGATCAGACAAAGATAGGGACCCAAAGAGAAAGGGTGTTGGGCCACCGAAGTGAGACCCCTGCATCTGCAGGCCAGAAAGAGGCTGCACCATTACTTCTGCTTAACAGACTGTTGAAGTTTCATACTTCTCCAACCTCAGTGTAAATGTCCTAATTCAGGGAAGTCAAATCAGCATCCTCGGACCAGTCACACCCTCAACTTCCCTCTGTCACATTCACAGCACATGGTAGCATCTGTTAAAGCCACCTTCTGTCACAATTGTGGGAGTGGGGGTGTTGTTTGTGTAGCCAATCCTTAGCAGCATAGTTCTTGACATACAGTAAAAATGTTATGTGGTAACAAGTGAGCAAATAGCCCTTTGACCTTGGCTGTGTGCCTCGTCTATGAACTAAAGTCATAGAAATGACTATTAGACTTTCTGGTTTTTTTCCTGAACTAGTGTGCAATGAAAGTATACACCGTGTCTACAACTAAGAATCAAACCCCTCAAGGGTTAAATCATATTTGCAGTAAATGCATACAGACCTTCTCCTGTCATTCCCCAAACAATACAGATAACCATTTACACTGCATTTGGTATCACATCAATCTAGAGACAATTCAGATACTCACAGGGAAGGGTATAATCACATGATATTCTGCATAAGGGATTTGAACGTCTATGGATTTCAGTATCTGCCATGCGACTTGGAACACATTTGTGAAAGTCAAGAGAAAACTGTGTTTTAACTGTTCTCCACAACAGCCGTGTAAGTTGGTAGTATTTTTATCCTGGTGTTTTAATTGAAACTTTTATTGCATTTATTTATTTAGAGATCAGAGGACTATTTGCAGGAATTGGTTCCTCCTTCCATCATGTGGGTGTTGGGGATCAAACTCAGACCATCAGTCTTGATGGCAAGTGCCTCAGCCTAAATTCATCTTGCTGCCCATATCCTAACGTTTTCCTGGGAAAGACCTTACAGAGGTTGAATGACTTGCTCAGGGTTACACAGAGAGGAAGGGAGACTTGAGGATCCCACCAAGACTGTCTAAATCAGTATTATTTTCCTCATAGGAATTTGGAAGGAGTAAGTCATTGCCATAATCTATCATTTAGACCTGAAATATGCCCCCAAAGGCTCATGTGTTGAAGGCTTGGCCTCAAGTTTTGTGCAGCCTTTGAGAGATGGTACCCAGTGGGTGGCCTCCAGGTGACTGGCAATGTGCCACTGAGGGACCCAGCACTCTCCTCTTCCTCTTCCTCTCTTTCCAGTTATGCACTGAGAGTTGTTCTGCCACACAGTTTCCACTGTGAGGTCTCAACACAGGTCCCTAAAGCAAAAGACGGTAGACCTCCAACACTATGACCAAGTGACGCCTTCACTTTTTATAAAGTTGATGATTGAAGGTATTTGTCATGGAAGGCTGACTAATATATCTTTGTTAGTGGAAACTAAGGCAAAGTTCATGAAGCAGTTGCCTTTGTTCTGCATCTTGAAAGATTGGTTTGAACCTGGAAGGCAGAGGACATAGAGACATTCTTCCACACAGGAGAAATATGTTAGAAGAAAGTACCCGGATAATAGGCTGATTCAAGAATCACTTAAGTCAAGGGGGAGTCCTGAGAAAGGCTGGGCCCATACTGCTAGAACTCTGTGTTACTACATCTTCTGTGTCTGTTGTGTCTGTTTACTGTGTATATCATGTATGGGGCACTGTGCTGGGACCCTGGGAACAACACACTCTCACTTCCAGTCCTTATGCAGTCTACAGTTCTTCAGCAGTGACTCCTCACCATCACAACAAAGGCCAAAGGAAGTAGGCAAGAAAAGACTTTGAAAATTCTCTCTCTCTCTCTCTCTCCTCTGGCCTGGTCAAAGGGAAGAATACAAGCTAAGAGTTAAAGTGGTTCTTCAACTGTAACTGCAGGGCTGCTCTTACCCACTCAGAAGAGTGGTAACTACCAGTAAACAATGCACATACTTACCAAGACAAGGCCAGTAATCTTTGGAACTCCCGTGTTATCAAGTAACATTATTAATACTGTGGGTTTTTTGGACACTGAAGTTAGTCAGACTTGCAAAGTCAAAGTTGCAGGAATATGGGAGGAGGGGAGATTTTTCAATAACAAAGTGTGTGTGTGTGTGTGTGTGTGTGTGTGTGTGTGTGTGTGTTATTGCTGGGGGTTACAGGCAACAAATTTAGGTTCTCAACTTGCATTGCAGCCATTTCATCTACTGAGTCATCTCCCCAGGTAGGAAGGTCTTGTTTTTACTAGTAGGCATGTTTGCATTTCTTCCTACAAGCTATAAAACTGACAAGGATGAAACCTGGCTCCACTGGGAAAATCCTAAATAGCCCTGTGACCAGATTCAAATCAGTGAGTTCCAAGCACCATGTCTTTGAGTGCCCAGCAGCAGCTTGCATCTCTACGAGAGCTTTTAAATCTGCTGATGCCTGTGCCCAGGCCACAGTGGTTCTGGCTTAACTTGTAGTGGTGTGCTCTGGATATGGGCTTTGCTGTTTTATTTTTGTTTGTTTGTTTTGTATCCCAAGCCATGTGAAAAGCTGGGCATAGAAACAGGCACCTGTAACCCCAGCCTGAAGGAGGGGAGCAGTGGAGGCAGGTGGATCCCTGCCTCTAACACCAGCCTGGGGGGTGGGGTTGGATAGTAGAGACTGGTGGATCCCCAAAGCTCCTTGGACAACCAGTTAACCTAGCTGAATTAATGAGATTCAGGTACAGAGAGACCCTGTCTCAAAATATGACGGTGGAGAGTGATGAAGGAAAGACACATGATGTCAAAGTCCAGCTCCTCGTGTTTGCACACGCATGTGCATGTGTACCTACACACACACACACACACACACACACACACACACACACACACACACACACAGATTTAAGCTTCAAGATACAACTCAGGCAAGGGGCATGATAGTTCGTCGAGGTGAACACAGGCCTTGTGAGCAATCAGTCAGCAACAACCACAGGAAAGTGTGGGAACATTCCCCAGTGGGCACACAACTGACCCACAACCACAGGAAAGTGTGGGAGCATTCCCCAGTAGGCACACAACTGTCCTTTACAGTGTGTGTGTCCTCTATTCATAGCTATATAATAGAGATATAAATAAGGCAAGCCATGGCCATTGACTTCACTTGACAGCACCAGATCATTTCCCACCATGAAACCTGCTTGGGCCACAGCTAACTTCTACGATTCACAGAATTGGGAATCAGCAGCTGGGCTAAGGTTTATATTAGGGGGTTAATGTTTAACTAGGACTTGGTTTGTGCCAGACATGACATAGACATGATTTAATGAATGTTCAGAACTACCCTAGGTGTTATCATTACCCCAGCTTTACAGATGAGTAAATAGAGGCAGAGAGGTTCGGGAACTGGCCAAGGATGGAGTGAGCCAGTATTTGTTTCATGGTTAGTGACTTCTGAGCTAGTGGCCATTCTGATTAGTTCCTTGGGGTCCCTTGCCTCCTCTGATGCACAAAGTTTAAGGAAGGTTGAAATACACTCCAGGAGAGGCAACTGACACTCCATGCCTCAGTGTCTTTGCTTAGGAGGAATTTTATCTCCCCACCTCTCTGGTTATCTATAATTTCACTTTCCATACTTGGCTCAGGCCCATTATCCCCTCTGAAAAACATCCCAGTTCTACTCCTTTCCACCCCCAGATAAAACCTCTAGCTAAGAGTGACCTTCATGGAGGGGCCTGCACTTGCCCAGCAAAGCTGTCCTGAAGAACAATTCCGGCTGTGGAGGGACAGTTTCTAGACTTTTGCCAGTTTAGAGCACCCATGGAAAACTGAGGGTCTCTGTGTAATAACATAGAAGGAATTTGGAAACAGCTGGTTAGAGAAAGGAACAAGGATGTGTAGACAACCTAGAGGCAGGAAGTACTGGCAGGGCTGCTGGACCAGAACATTGAGGACAATGCTGGCCAATGAGATGTTCTCTCCACACCCCAGCAATTCTAATAAAAGAACTGAACCTTAGAATAAGAATATCTAGCTGTCTATCTTAGACCACTGGCTGTGCTATAATTGAACTCCTAGTATCACTGTATTCAACTAAAAATACTATGAGAAACCTGGCTTTCTTGCAGCATCCTCAGATGATGGGCATTTTGGAGAAGCAAGGGAAATCAGCTTTGTTGCAGTTTTGAACAAATGCAAGAGGCAAGAAAGGCACAGGCCAGAAAGCAGAAGATAAATGCTCCTCACACTAATGGAAATTCTAGCTGGAGATTCAAACATAAGCCATAGGATTTAGGGACGTCTAATCCAATAGCAGGAGCTGCGGTTGGAGATATGAGCCATGCTATTTAATTCTTCAAAGACGAGACAACTCCAGCAGCCATTATCTAATTACACAAAGTCTCTTTTAATGATGGTTTCTCAAAGGCACTAACCTCCCTTATGTGGATGACCAATGTTCTACAGAGTCTCCCACAAAGCCCGTTTAAAAGCCTTGATTCTGGCCATACTGAAAGAGTCTGAGGTCTCCAAACACTGCAGATGCACTTTTTATTCTCTTACTTTCCTATATTGTCCCTGTTGCTTGAATCACACTTCCCTGCCATCTTTGTCTATTTTAATGTCTGCTGCTGGTTCAGCTTCAGATCTTAACATTAGTTGTCATTTCCTCTCATATGTTATTAAGGATGCTTTAAGTTGCCAGTAAAGAGAAATTCAATGCACAATAGCTTTAATAATGGGGCATTTACTGCATATTACATATCATGTGCTTCACCTCTGACCTTGGATTTTTGGTTCCATTTGGCCAATGGCCAAAATAGTGGAGAGCAATGCTGATGGAGCTCATTTCTGAGTGTGTGAGAAACTAGTAAAAGGAAAAAAACTCAATGGGAGAGCTTTGGGACACATCCATGTTCTGTGATCACAGAAATATGTCAGTTTCAGGAAACATGGCCTAATGAAGACAAGGCAACTAAGGCTCAAACTTCTCGGTGATGAAAGACAAGGTTGATGCAGAATGGGCTGGGATGAGGTAAATTATCATCAGAGCAAAGGATGAAAGTGATGGGTATGAATCAAGGACTCATAAGCAGCTAAAATAGTATAGTCATATTGATTCACCAACTCCTGCTACCTTAAAGGGGGACTCTGTAACAGACTGGGATTAGCAGCATTCCCCCAAGGAACACATGAGGGTTCTTTTATTTGCAAAAGTGGGGCCAGAGGCTGGAAAAGTGATGTAGTTGGTAATGTGCTTTTCTTGGAAGCTTAAGGATATGAGTTCAACCATATAATCCACTGTAAATAGTGTGATATGTTTTACTCTTTTGGCTCTTTAGTCTTTCTTGGACTTTTTTGAGGGCCCACCACCCAGATCACTAATAGATCACATACAGAGACTTATACTTACTTATTAATGCCTGGCCTTAGCTTGGCTTGTTTCTTGCCAGCTTTTCTTAACTTAAATTAACCTGACTACCTTTTGCCTCTGGGCTTTTTCCTTTTCTTACTTCTGTATATCTTACTTTCACTCTTACTTTGTGACTGGCTGGGTGGCTGGCCCCTGAGGTCATTCTCCCCTTGTTCTCTAGTTGTTCCCAGATCTTATTTTGCCAAAATTTCTCCTTATATTTTTCCTCTCTGCCTGCCAGCCCTGCCTATTTCTCTCTCCTCCTCACTATTTACTGTTCATCTCTTTATTGGACCATCATGTGTTTTAGGCAAGCACAGTAACACAGCTTCACAGAATTAAACAAATGTAACATAAACAAAAGTAGCACACCTTAAAACAATATTCCCCAGCAGTAAAAAAAAATATTCAATAAAATAAAAGCCATGCTTGATGATGTGTGCTTATGACCCTAGCTCTGGAGAAGTGGAAGCAAATCCTTGAGGTTTGCTGGCCAGCCTAGGATACTTGGCCAGTTCCACCCCCTTGTTCAGGTCAGCTGTTTCTGTGGGTTTCTCCAACCTGGTCTTGATCCTTTGCTCATCACTCCTCCCTCTCTGCAACTGGATTCCAGGAATTTGGCTCAGTGTTTAGCTGTGGGTGTCTGCTTCTGCTTCTGATGCTGTCTTCATCAGCTACTGGATGAAGGCTCTAGGATGGTATATAAGGTAGTCATCAATCTCATTATTGGGGAAGGGCATTTAAGGTGTCCTCTCCATTATTGCTTATATTGTTAGTTGGGGTCATCCTTGTAGATCTCTGGACATTTCCCTAGTGCTAGCTTTCTCCTCAAACCTATAATGGCTCCCTCTATTATGGTATCTCTGTTCTTGCTCTCCTCTATTCTTCCCCCTATTCAATCTTTCTGCTCCCTCATGACCTCCTCTCCCCTTCTCCTCTCCCCTTCCCTTTCTCCTATCTCCCTTCCGCTACCGCCTGCTTCCAGTTTACTCAGGAGATCTTGTCCTTTCCCCCTTCTTCGGGGGACCATGTATGTCTCTCTTAGGGTCCTCCTTGCTTCCTAGCTTCTCTGGAGGTCTGGATTGTAGGCTGGTAATGCTTTGCTCTATGTCTAATAATCCATATATGAGTGAATATATACCATGTTTGTCTTTTTTGTGACTTGGTTACCTCACTCAGAATGTTTCTTCTAGTTCCATCCATTTGCCTACGAATTTCAAGATTCCATTGGTCCCCGCCTCCCCCGCTGAGTAATACTCCATTGTGTAAATGTACCACATTTTTCCTGTCCATTCTTCAGGTGAGGGGCATCTGTGTTGCTTCCAGGTTCTGGCTATTACAAATAATGCTGCTATGAACATAGTTAAAAAGAAGTCCTTGTTGTATGAATGTGCAACTTTTGGGTATATGCCTAAGAGTGGAATTGCTGGATCTTGAGGTAGACTGATTCCAATTTCAGAGGAACTGCCATACTGATTTCCAAAGTGGTTGTATGAGTTTGCACTCCCACCAGCAGTGGAGGAGTGTTTCCCTTTCTCCACATCCTCTCCAGCATAGCCTGTCATTAGTGTTTTTGATTTTAGCTATTCTGGCCAGTGTAAGATACTATCTCAGAGTTGTTTTGATTTGCATTTCACTGATGGCTAAGGAATTTGAGCACTTTAAGTGTCTTTCAACCATTTTAGATTCCTCTATTGAGAATTCTCTAGTTCTGTACCCCACTTTTTAATTGGATTATTTGGTGTCTTGATGACTAGCTTCTTGAGTTCTTTGTAAATTTTGGAAATCAGTCCTCTGTCAGATGTGGGGTTGGTGAATATCTTTTCCCATTCTATGAGCTGCCATTTTGTCTTGTTGACTGTGTCCTTTGTCTTTAGGAAGCTTCTCAGTTTCAGGAAGTCCCATTTATTAATTGTTGATCTAAGTGTCTGTGCTACTGGTGTTATGTTCAGGAAGCAGTCTCCTATACCAATTCGTTCAGGGGTACTTCCCACTTTGTCTTCTAAGAGATTCAGTGTGGCTGGATGTATGTTGAGGTCTTTGATCCATTTGAACTTAAGTTTTTTTGTTGTTGTTGTTTTTGTGTTTTGGTTTTTTGAGACAGGGTTTCTCTGTGTAGCTTTGAAGCCTATCCTGGCACTCACTCTGGAGACCAGGCTGGCCGAGAACTCAAAGAGATCCTCCTGCCTCTGCCTCCTGAGTGCTGGGATTAAAGGCGTTTGCCACCAATGCCCGGCTGGACTTAAGTTTTGTGCATGGCCATAGATATGGATCTATCTGCAGTCTTCTACATGCCAACATCCAGTTATGCCAGCACCATTTGTTGGAGATGCTTTCTTCTTTCCATTGTATAATTTTAGCTTCTTTTTAAAAAATCAGATGTTCATAGGTGTGTGGGTTAATATCAGGGTTTTCAATTTGATTCCATTGGTCTACTTGTCCATTTTTTGTGCCAATACCAAGCTGTTTTCAGGACTATAGCTCTATAATAGAGCTTGAAGTCAGGGATGGTGATGCCTTCGGAAGTTCCTTTGTTATACAGGGTTGTTTTGGCTATCCTGGTTCTTTTGTTTTTCCATATAAAGTTGAGTAGTGTTCTTTCAAGGTCTGTGAAGAATTGTGCCAGTATTTTGATGGGGATTTCATTGAATCTTCAGATTGCTTTTGGCAAGATTGTGATTTTTACAATGTTGATCCTACCTAACCAAGAGCATGGGAAATCTTTCCATTTTCTGGTATCTTCTTTAATTTCTTTTTTTAAAAGACCCAAAGTTGTTGTTATACAGGTCTTTCACTTGTTTGGTTAGCATTACCCCAAGATGTTTTATGTTGCTTGTGTCTATTGTAAAAGTTGATGTTTCTCTGATTTCTTTCTCAGCCATTTATCGTCTGTATATATAGTAGGGCTACTGATTTTTTTTAGTTAATCTTGTATCTTGTCACTTTGCTGAAGGTGTTTATCAGCTGTAAGAGTTCCCTGGTAGAGTTTTTCATGTCACTAATGTAAACTATCATATCATCTGCAAATAGTGAAAACTTGACTTCTTCTGTTTCAATTTGTATCACCTTGATCTCCTTTTGTTGTCTTATGGCTCTAGCTAGAACTTCAAGGACAATATTGAAGAGACATGGAAAGAGTGGACAGCCTTGTCTTGCTCCTGATTTTAGAGGAATTGCATTGAGTTTCTCTCCATTTAGTTTGCTGTTGGCTGTTGGTTTGCTGTATATTGCTCTTATCATGTTTAGGTATGTTCCTGTTATCCCTGATCTCTCCAAGACCTTTATCATGAAGGGGTGTTGGATTGTGTCAAAGGCTTTTTCAGCATCTAGTGAGATGATCATGTGGTTTTTCTTTTTCAGTTTGCTTATATGGTGGATTACATTGCTGTATTTTCCTATGTTGAACCATCCCTGCATCCCTGGGATGAAGCCTACTTGATCATGGTGGATGATTTCTCTGATGTGTTCTTGGAATTGGTTTGCCAGTATTTTATTGAGTAATTTTGCATCAATGTTCATGAGGGACATTGAGCTGTAGTTCTCTTTCTTAGTTGTGTCTTTGTGTGGCTTGGGTACCAAGATAATTGTAGCCTCATAAAAAAAGTTTGACAATGGCCCTCCTTATATTGTGTGGAACAATTTGAGGAGTGTTGGTATTAGTTGTTATTTGAATTTCTGGTAGAATTCTGCACTGAAACCATCTGGCCCTAGGCTTTTTTTGGTTGGTAAACTTTTGATGACTGCTTCTATTTCATTACAAGTTACAGGTTTATTTAAATTGCTTATCTGTTCTTGATTTAATTTTGGTAAGTGATATCTATCCAGAAAATTGTCCATTTCCTTTAAATTTTTTAATTTTGTGGAGTACAGGTTTCTGAAGTATGACCTGAAGGATTCCCTCAGTGTCCCCCTTTTCATTTCTGATTTTGTTAATTTGCATGTTCTCTCTCTGCCTTTTGGTCAGTTTGGATAAAGGGTTGTCTATCTTGTTGATTTTCTGGAAGAACCAACTCTTGGTTACATTGATTCTTTGTATTGTTTTCTTTGTTTTATTGATTTCAGCCCTCAATTTGATTATTTCCTGGAGTCTACTCCTCCTGGGTGAGTTTGCTTCCTTTTGTTCTAGAGCTTTCATTTGTGCTGTTAATTCTCTAGTATGACTATTCTCCAGTTCCTTCATGTGGGCACTTAGTGCTATGAACTTTCCTCTTAGCACTGCTTTCAAAGTGTCCCATAAGTTTGGGTATGTTGTGTCTTCATTCTTACTGAATTCTAGAAAGGCTTTAATTTCTTTTTTATTTGTTCCTTGACAGGAATGGTGTAATTGCTTATTGTTCAATTCCCTAAGTTTGTAGGTCTTCTGTAATTTGTGTTGTTGTGAATTCTAACTTTAAAGCATGGTAGTCCGATAAGATACAGGGGTTGTTGCAATTTTTGGTATCTGTTGAGGTTTGCTATGCTACCGGGTATGTGGTCGATTTTAGAGAAGGTTCCATGTGGTACTGAGAATAAGATACATTCTTTTGCATTTGGATGGAATGCTCTATAGATGTTTGTTAAACCAAAATTGGGTCATAACTTCTGTTAGTTCCTTTGTTTCTTTGTTCAGTTTCTGTCTAGTGGTCCTGTCTAGCAGTGAGAGTGTGATGTTGAAGTCTCCCACTACAAATATGTGAGGTTTAATGTGTGATTTGTGTTTTAGTAATGTTTCTTTTACGAATGTGGATGCCTTTGTATTTTGAGCATAGATGTTAAGAATTGAGACTTCATCTTGATGGATTTTTTTCCTGTGATGAATATGAAATGACCTTCTTCATCTCTTTTGATTAATTTTAGTTTGAAGTCTAATTTGTTAGATATTAGGATTGCTACACCAGCTTGTTTCTTGGGTCTATTTGATTGGAAAATCTTTTCCCAACCCTTAAATCTGAGGCAACATCTGTCTTTGAAGTTGAGGTGTGTTTCTTGTATGCAGCAGAAGGATTGATTCTGTCTTCATATCCATTCTGTTAGACTGTTTTTTTTTTATAGTCAGGTTAAGACCATTAATATTGAAGGATATTAATGACCATTGATGGTTATTTCTTGTTTGTTTTGGATTTGTTGCTGCTGGTGGTATTGTGTGTGGATTTCCTCCCTGCTTTTTCTTTTTGGCTGTTGTAAAGTGGGATGATATATTGCCTATATTTTTCTGGTTGTAGTTAACTTTCTTGGGTTGAAATTTTCCTTCCAGAACTTTCTGTAGGGCTGGATTAGTGGATATGTATTGTTTGAATCTGGTTTTGTCATGGAATATCTTGTTTTCTCCATCTATATTGATTGAAAGCTTTGCTGGGTATAGTAGTCTGGGCTGGCATCCATGGTCTCGTAGTGTAGTAGAATATCTATCCAGGACCTTCTGGCTTTCAGAGTTTCCATGGAGAAGTCAGGTGTAATTCTGGTAGGTTTGCCTTTATATGTTACTTGGCCTTTCTCCTTTGCTGCTTTTAATATTCTTTCTTTATTCTGTATGTTTGGTGTTTTGATTATTATGTGGCGAGGGGACTTTTTGTGGTCCACTCTATTTGGTATTCTGTAAGCTTCTTATACTTTTATTGGCATGTCTTTCTTTAGGCTGGGCAAGTTTTCTTCTATGATCTTGTTGAATATGTTTTCTGCAGCTTTGAAGTAAGTTTCTTCACCTTCTTCTATGCCTATTATTCTTATTTTTGGCCTTTACATGGTGTCCCATATTTCCTGGATATTTTGTGTTAGGGATTTGTTGGACTTAAGATTTTCTTTGGTCAATGAATCTATTTCTTCAACGCCTGAGGTTCTCTCTTTCATCTCTTGTATTCTGTTTGTCATGCTTGCATCTGTAGTTCCTGATCATTTACCCAGCTTTTCTATTTCAGCATTCCCTCATTCTATGTTTTTATTTTTTTATTGTCTCTATTTCAGCTTTCAAGCCTTGCACTGTTTGAATTGTTTCCCTCATTTGTTTGTTTTGTTTTGTCTTGGCTTTCCTCATTTTCTTTAAGAGATTTGTTTATTTCTTGCAATTTTTGGTTTGTCTTTTCTTCCATTTCTTGATTTTTTTGTTTTTTGTTTCTTCCATTTCTTTAAGGGATTTTCTCATTTCCTCTTTGAGGGTCTCTATAATTTTCATAAAGTTGTTTTTAAGGTCATGTTCTTCTGTTTATTCTGTGTTGGGATGTTCAGTTCTTGCTGGTGTGGAGTCCATAGATTCTGGTGGCCTCATATTTATCTTTCTGTTGTTAAATGTGTTCTTATACTGTCATCTTACTGTTCCTTCTTTCAGTGGATGCAGGTGGGGTCTCTCCCTCTCCTGGTGGGTACAGGTCCAAGGTTCTCTTCCAGTGGGTGCTAGCAGGTTCAATACTCCGATCGCTCTCCTCTTCTTGTGGGTGGAGACAGGACTAGTATGGAGACTTCAGCAGACTCCTGATGGCCTGGATGGGCTCAGTACCCAGGCCTCAGGAGGCTCCAAACAGGGCACTGGAAAGTGGCCATACGTTTCTCTTATTAGTTGATGAATAAAGCACTGTTTGGCTAGTGGCTAGGCAGGAAGGATAGGTGGGGATACCAGAGGAGGAGAATTCTGGGACATGTAGGCAGAGAGGAGTTGCAATGTGAGCCCAGGAAAGAAAGGATTCATGAGGTGTTCTTTGGTAAGCCAAGACCATGTAGAAATATATAAATTAGTAGTTATGGGTTAATAATTAAGACAGAGTTAGCCAATGAGACGCCCAAGCCATTGACCAACAGTATTATAATTAGTACAAGTCTCTGAGTGTTCATTTGGGGCTGATGTGGCTGTGAGACTAGGCTGGTGGGAAGAACCATCTGCAACACATTTCTGAGATTAAAGAAAACAAATCTGTGTCACTGAATATCAAAGGATAGTGGAATGCCACCAAGAAAGTGTCTGCAAGCATGGTCAGTTCTCTATAACTCCAGAATCTGCACCCATGCATTGTGGGGAGTGGAGGAAGTCATGAGTTAAAGTGAAAACCTGAGTCAATGTGTTGTTGACATGAGCTGGCCATGACAAGGACCCCAATGCTTAGATCCATGGAAATTGGTAAAGCCTTCCCCAGGCTAACCTCAGAGAAATGGGAAAGCCTTCCCTCATGGTCATAGTGCAAATGTTGAGAGTGCATACCAAAATGTCCACTGTGTCTCAAAGATAGCTCCCCAAGAGACTGTTCCTACTAGGATTAGCCAAACCTGCCTGATTTTTCTTTTCTTTCTTTCTTTTCCTCTTCCACAACTGAGGTTTTATTGGTTGAGGAGCAGAGTACACGATTCAATTCTTAACTCATGTACCCAAATGCCAAAGAGTCCCACATTGTTTGCCCAGACTCTGAAGAGCCACACAATGTGTTCATATAACCAAATGAAGAGCCTTGTGTTGTCTCTCTTTGAGCTTATTCCAGTGATGTTTTAGCCTCCAGCTTGGCAAGTTTTTCCTAAGACCTTACACAGCAGTCAAACACCCATGGTCCTCAATTCCACTGATCCACAGTTTTATGACACATACTGTACAAACTCAAAATTTCCATCTTTCACAGTGCATTATCTCATTATCTCAATCACATTGTGACATTGGAAAGTGGACTTCCAAACAGAGATGTTAGTTCTGGTGGGACAGTGACAAAGGGGTCTTTCTTTCTTTCTTTCTTTCTTTCTTTCTTTCTTTCTTCCTTCCTTCCTTCCTTCCTTCCTTCCTTCCTTCCCTTTCTTTCTTTCTTTTTTTTTTTTTTTGAAACAGCTCCACTAGAAATACAAGACCAGATATAACTGACCCCTGCCACCTGAAAGAATGCACTCAGTAACCTGGTCAACCCAGGGTGCTATGGCTATGTAGTCTGCACACAGGTACAAAGGACCCCTTTAAAAGAAAGACCACTTCCCACTTATGCTCTCTTTCCCGCTGTTCCTCTGGGGCAGACAGGACTTTTACTGTCTCCCCTTTCTCGTCTATCCTCTCTCTCCCTGTCTCTGTGTCTCTTTACCTCTCTTCTCTTTCTTTCCCTCCCTCCCTCCTGTTCTAATAAAACTTCTCACTTAAGCCCTGTCTGCTTGGCATGTTTGTCTCCCTCCCAGGTCCCCATTGCCCACCATGGAATTTGCCAAGATTCCCCTAGTGCTTTATCATAACAGCCATGGATTGGTGTAGGCCTCAGAGCATCCAGCAAGACTCTGCTCATTGCAAAAAGTGGTTTCAGCCTCAACAGCAACACATTCACAGACATTCCCAGCCAGTAGATTTTCCCTATTATTTATGCCAATTCTATTGGGTCAGAGCTCTCTTATGAGATGGAAAGGCAGTCATGGAGATGTTGATAAAGCTGTCACAGCAAGGTAGAGATAGGAAGTCTCATTAATATTGAGAAAAGAACAAACCCATAAATAAGAGATTATCAAGCAAAATAAGCTAGTCTCTCTACTGAAGTCAGAACCAATCTCTAGTGCAAGGCCATGTGATTTCCCCAGGCAGCCTCCCTGTCAGCCAGACCTATAGAATATGAATGGTGCAGAGGAGGGAAATTGATATGCAGAACAAGTAGTTAGCAAAATAATTAGAGTCAGGAGGCTCCCTGTGTGTTGCATTTGTGTGTGTGTGTGTGTGTGTGTGTGTGTGTGTGTGTGTGTGTGTGTGTGTGTTGCATTTTATTTGAGAAGTCACCAATGTAGAATAGAGAGGTCTGACCATACCTGGACTACACTGATGATGTAACAACAAAGCTTGAGAGGAGGGAGGGGTGAGGAGACAATCGCCCTGAGGGTGCTGCTGAGCTCAGATAGACCCATGGATCGGCTAAAGATCACTCACCAGGGTAGACAACAGCCCATGCCACCCCTTGTACCACCCTGTTTAGTCATGCATCCCCGACACTCTGTCATCCTGACTCTTATTTTGTGGCTCAGCCACACTGACCATTGCTGCTGGATATGACCCCACTCAAGGCTACCTGAAGACTGAGGCTGATTGGAAAACACACATTTTATTAAGTTGAAGGCATGAACCACTTGGCCCTGACTCCCAGGGATACCTTGGCTCAAAGTGCATTTTTGACGAAGGATCTGGAGATGGATATTTGCTTGCTCTGAGTGATAGTATACACAAAACATCCATAATGGCTAAGAACAAGAGAAGGAAGAACTGGGGTGGGGAGAAGGTGAAGGGCCCGGACCCTCACCCAGCTCCCTACTTTGGCAGCCATGACAGGCTGCAGAAAAGACCCAGCAAGACATAGGCCTCTGACTCAGCAACATGTGCTGAGCTCCCAATTTTGCCCTAATCACTAGGAAGCCAGATACCCTCCATGTGGCAAGGAACCAATCAGAAATTAGCTGGAGGGCTCTGGATGTGCTTTACTGATAATAGTGGAATGCAGAGCATATCAACTGCCCTGGGAGGGCCTCTAGGCATGGCAAACTTTCTGCAGCTGCAGTAACCAACCAGCTCAGGACAGGTTGCCCAAGCCTGGAGGTGCACCAATCCTGAGACTATTGATATGCAACTAGTGGACCCCCCAGACACTTCCCTTGCTCTCCCCCAATATATTCCCTGCCCCACTGCTGTTCAGGTCCCTGCCTGCTTCACCCACTGTGTCAGATTGATGGAGGAACCCAAGTTAACACATAAAATTAAAGACTTTGCTTTTGCATTGGATTGGGTCTCTTGGTGATTTTGGGGGGTTCAGAGTCTGGGCACAACAGACACAACAAAGGAAGTCAGAGGCAGGATAAGGGCAGAGAAAGTAGGGAAGACAATTGAAATTCACACAGAGCAGACAGAACCAGAGGAGGAATAGCAAGAAAAGAGGGAAAGAAGAGACAACTGAGCAGAGAGGAGAGAAAGATAAGTGAGCTGAGTAGGTGGGCTGAGAGATGGAAGAATGGAGAAAAAAGAAATGGAAAGGTGTGGGCAGAGGGCAAGTGGCAAGACAAAGAATGAGGCCAGATAGGACAAATACACAGGACAGATAGGTACAGAAGAGGTGAGAGCCCTGCACCTTGAAATGGACACAAAGGTTAAAGTGGTGTTGTCAAGACTGGAAAGAGACCCCAGAAATGGATTTCCCAGCCTCCCAATACATTTCCTGTTTACATCTACATGAAGCTTTCGTCTGCTTGCTTGTTTTTGATTGAGAGTGAACCTGCAGCATTACACACACTAGGCAACTGTCCTATCACTGAGATCCATTCCAGGCCTCTGGTTTTTTACTTTTATATTTTGACACAGATCTCACTCAGGCTTCCCAGGTTAACCTTGAACTCACTCTGCAGTCCAGACAGGCTCTGACTTCCCAACGAGCTGAAATTGTAGGGCTGCAGCAGGAGGCCTGGCTAGCATACAGTTGTTTTGCTTTTGCCGAGATAATTATGACAAAAAAATGTAACAGGAAACATGTTTTTCTGCAGAACCACCTCCCAGGCTTCTGTGAGCCTGCAGCTGGGAAGGGTATGTAGTCTTTAATTCAGGGCTCCTTGCCCATACTGCAGTGACATTTGGACACTGAAGCTTGCTTCTGGCACTCAAGAAATTGAGAGGAAAGAGAAACGATGGCTTTCCCCAAGCTCTAGGATACAGGAGAGAGTTAGCCTCATGGGATAACAGAAAGGGTCAGCTGAAATGAGGACATGAGAAATACATGGTCCCCTGGGAATATCTAATAATGAAGGTGGCAAACTAGAAGGATCTCAAGGAACTCATGCATTCATGCTTATTCTCCCCTCCCCTTTTCTTCCTCCTCCACTCCCCCACCCTGCCACCTGCTTCCCCTCCCTTTCTTCCTTCTTCCCCTTCTTCCTTTCCCTGCCTCCTCCTTCTCTCTCCTTCCTTCCATTTGTCCTTCCCCTCCATCCCTCCATCACTCCCTATGCCCTTCAATCTTTTTCTCCCTTCTTCTTCCCCTTCCCTCTCCAGTCTGCCTTTCCCTGTTCTTTTCCTTCCTTCTTTCCCCTTCCTCTCCTTTCCTTTTCCTTTTTCCTTCCATCCCTCTCTCCATTCCCCATTTCCACTCTTCTTTCTTTTCTTTCCATGTCCTCCTTCTTCCCCCCTCCTTCCTTTCCAGCCCACCCCCACTGCACCTTCATATCTGATTTCTGTTCCAAAAAAGATCTTGACTGTAGCTCTCAGAACATGAAATATTCAATCCACTTGGACACTTTTTAATTAATCTGGAATTTGATTCAGGCTATAGCTCCTTGACACCTGCCCCTACCACCCTGACCTGCATCCAATTAAACGATCTTTGGACACTGCCTCTGAGATGAAGAGGGGAGCATCTGCTCTGGAGAACTGGGCTCATGGGAGCATGTGCATTCTTCCTCCTTGCTCTCCCTCTGGTAAGGTAGCAAGCTGCTGAAGAGCTGTCCCATTAAGAAAGCCAAGGGTGAGTTGTGAAGGGATGGGGGGAAAAGGTGTGAAGCACAAGACCACAGCAGTGCAGGCAGCAAACATCCTGGTGATTAACAAGTAGGTGAGACTGAGGATACAGATGTTTCATTAGCATTCCACAGCTGTCCTCACCTGACCCTGCCCAGCATACCCCAGATGGACTCAATTATCACCGGGTTCATTTGCACTTGCTGACATTTTACTCCATTAAAAGAAAATAGCGCACTTTCTATGCTGGTTTTGTGTTGGACCTGGTGGATGCTGTCTTATAGGTTGAGTCATAGATAAAATAAAAAGGACTAAGGTTTTCAGAGGTGCCAGGCATGGGCTAAATGCTGGACAAATAATGAGTGTTGGATTAACCACAGTTACTCTCCGTTTATCATATTTTTATTAGAGATGGATCTGGGTTATTGCTCTGACTATAATAAGTCACAATTCTCAGCATTCAGTTGTTCTTTTTCTTTTAATTTAATCATACTGTTACATAAGAGCATGTTCATACATGTATATCATACCGAATGCCCTGGTCCCCTCCTGCTCTTTGTCTTTCCTCCCTCTTCCTTCCCATTAGTCCCCTTTGGACGTCCGGATGTCTTCAATTGTACTTTCATGGCCTCTACACATCGATGACTTTATGTGTTTATATAAAATCTAGGACACACAAATAAGAGAAGATGCACAAATTTCCTTGCGGAGACTGGCTTAATTTACTAATGTGATTATCTTCAGTTCCATCCATCTCCCCGAAAATGACATAACTTTGTTCTCTGTAGCCAAAAAAGTAATTCCATTGTGTATATACATCATTTTCCTTATCCATCCCTCTGTTGGTTCCATCCCTTGGCTATTGTGAATTGTATTACAGTACGCATGAGTCTACATAGACATGGGAGTTGACTTAGGATTACTATTGCTGTGATAAAACACCATGACCAGAAGCAACTTAGGGAGGAAAGGGTTTATTTCACTCAAAGTTCCATATAACAGTTCATCATCAAAAGCAGTTAGGGCAGGGACTTACACAGGACAGAAACCTGGAGGCAGGAGCTGCTACAGAGGCCAAGGGGGAGAGTGGCTTACTGGCTTGTTCAGCCTGCTTTCCTATAGAACCCAGGGATGGCACCACCCACAATAGGCTGGACACTCTTCCATCAATCACTGATTAAGAAAATGTCCTACAGGCTTGCCTACAGCCTGATCTTATGGAGGCATTTTCTTAATTGAGGTTCCCTCATCTCAGATGACTTTAGCTTGTGTCAAGTTGTCATAAAACTATCCAGCACAAGAGTTCTTTGGGAAAATTCTCTGGAGTGGGATAGCCAGGTCAGATTTACTTACTCTATACTGATTTACATATGGCTGAAATAGCTTATAGCAACACAAGCAGTGTCTAAGGAACCCTTTTCCCCATCCTTGCTGGTGTGTGTTCTCTGATGATTGGGGTGAGACAAAATCTTGATGTGATTTTATTTGCATTTCTCTGATAATAATAAAGTTTGCCAAGTACTCATAACTGTTTGTTACACTGGGTTTGTGACATGCAACTGATCTCCTGTTATTGTTTGGATCTGAATTATCTCCCAGTAGAGAAACACACACTTACGTGTTGCAGGCCTGGTCCTCAGTGCAGTATTCAGAGCTGGGCTTTGGGAAGTGACTGAGTCATGAGGGCTTTGGTCTAATGATTGGATTGTGGATGAATCCATTGATGAATTTATCATTGGGTGGTATTATTGGGAAGTGTTGAAAATTAGGAAGTAGAGCCTGTTGGAGAAGGGTAGATGACCAGGGATGTGTTCTTGAAAATACCTTGTCCTTAGGCCCTCCCTTTTCTTTCCATCCTGAATGCTGTGAGATGAGCAGGTCCCACTATGTCATTCTTCTTCATCACAGGGCCAGAAAACAGAGCCAAATGACTGTAGACTGAGACCTCTGAACTTGTGAGCCACAACACAGCTTCTTCCTTTACTGTGACTTTCCCAGATACTTACCACAGTGATGGGAGGCTGACCCAGCTCCCCTTGTCCATAAACTCCCATTACATTGTTCATTGTACATTTATCAGGCACCTACTGAATGCCTGGCTTCTTACTAGATTCTAGGATTCTCCAGGAATCAAGACAGTCATGGTTCATATGCTCAAACTGATTACACTGTAAACCACAGGACTGACCATCTGGTCTTGAAGCTAACTGCAAATGGCTGCACATAAATACAGCTACATAGCAGTCTTGGTTCCTTACATATAATATCACATTTAATCCTTACAAGTTGTCTACATGGAACAGACTTCTATAACCCTCATTGTGTAGTTTGAGGCACAGAGAAGTAGGTCATAGGCATGAAGCTGTATGGCTCTCTGTCAGCTCAAGAGCTGGAACCAAGCAGATCCCAAAGCTCTGCTGCCTCATTCCACACATGCTTCCCCGTGTATTTGCAAGCTTCTGTTCATTTCTATGATTTAAATGGTTTTAACTCCACAGAGACAGGCAAAAAATGAATGGATACCAGAGCAGCAGGAGTGTCCAACCTGTAACTGAGAGCATCTCTTTTTCCCTCCCCCATCTCTCTTCTGGTGTGTGTGTGTGTGTGTGTGTGTGTGTGTGTGTGTGTGTGTGTGTGTAAGCCTATTGGCACATGTGTGGAGGTCAGAAGGCAACCCTGAGTACTAATTAGTTCCTGCTTTGACTTCATGTAAGAAGAGTGTCTTGCTGTCTGCTACAGTGTATGACACGGAAATGGGCCTAGAGTATTCTGGGGACTCTCTTCTCTCTTCCTTCCATCTCACTGTTGGAGCACTCATGTCTTTGCATGGTTTCTGGGGGACTAAACTCAGCTCCTCTCTAGCCCTCAAGCTTTTGTGGTATGATTAAATTGTCTGATTCTTGAGTATGAACTTTGTAGGTGAAAACATCTGTCACAATGAAAGGCTGAACACCCCATCAGAAAAGCAGTTGGCCACGGTAGACCTGTGTATGGAGTTTCCATTTGGCATCAAGCTAACATTCTTGAACTAGTTCTGAAAAGATGAGGAGGTGGGGTGGGCAGCAGGACAGGAAGGATAAGTGCCAATGTATGGGGTAATGATGACCGTCAATGAATTGAAAATCCCAAAGTAGCCAGGAGGAGACTTTGCACATCCCCATCACAGAGAAATGCCATGTATATGAGGTGGCAGACATGCCAATCACCCAAGGTAATTACAACACATTGTATAGGTATGCTGAAAAATCACATATATCCACATACATGAACAAACACTCACTATGTGCTGACTTAAAAAATGCACATGCTACATGCCAGCACTCAGAAGACTGAGACAAAAGGGTTGTCAGTTTGAAGACAGCCTGGCACACACAATGAGACCTTATCTTAAAAATAAAATAAAAGGCTGGACAGTGGTGGTGAAGGCCTTTAAATTCCAGCACTCGGGAGGCAGAGGCAAGTGGATTTCTGAGTTTGAGGCTAGCCTAATCTACACAGCAAGTTCCAGGACAGCCAGGGTTACATGGAGAACCCTGTCTTGAAAAACCAAAACAATAAATAAATAAATAAATAAATAAATAAATAAATAAATGAACACAAATTTAAATTTCTCTTTAAAAATTTAAAACTAGCTGGTAATGATGACTGTTAAAAATATGCTTAATATACACAATTCCAACCCAGTTTAAAGTAGCTAAAATGGTAAATCGTTTGTTAAGAGAATCCCCCCCTCCCACCACACACATACTTTATTTTCTTTAATCCTTAACTTTGGAGAATTTGAGGAATGAAGCTGGTCCCTGGGGCTTTGTGATCACAAGACAGGAGCTAGCACCGAAGCAAAGAGGGCCAACTCTACCACTAAGCAGCTGGGAAACTCCAGGCAAAATACTTCCTCCTTTGTCCTCAGCTTCTGTGTCTATAAAATGGGGGTGTAATGATACCTTTCTTACAGCATTGCTGTGGTGATTAAATTAATTATCTTCTGGAAAGTACTCAGTGCAAAACCAGTACCCAGCACATACCAGCCAGGACATAAAATCAATGTACCAACTGGAGAACACTGCCAGGACTTGATGTATCTTGAAAGAGAAGTAGGGAAGCAGTGTCCCAAGTAAGGGTTCTACCCCTAAATCTTTGGATGAAGAAAGATCTAGAGGCTGGTGTCAAAATTGAAACTTCCCCTACATATCAAGCCATTTGCCTCCGTTTGTGCCTTGATCCTCATGGATTTGTATCCACGTGTGTGTGTGTGTGTGTGGGGGGGGCTGCAGGTCCCCAGCCTCATGCTGCCTATGTGTTGATATTTAATTAATCTTTTCATTTGATCCTCAGGTTTGCTCAGTGGCTCCCTTCCCTTGATGCTCTCTGGGGTCTGAATACAGTAAAACTCAGCCCTAATTAAAATGGTTGAAACACCAGCAGTCTCAATTAATAAAACATCAGAATAAGACTTTTTTATTTCAAGAGCTTTTTCTCTAAAGCTCTAGGAAGGTGGGCAGAGTAAGAAAATAAAAAAGTTAAAACACTAAACTCTTTTAACCAAGTGTTCTGAGAACAACATGTCTACTTCCCTTGCTCACAGAGTCAGTGTCCAGAGCCTTTTTACCACAACTCTCCTGTGTGGCCTGGGATAGTACATCCCCTTCATTGGATCTCAGTTTTTCCATCTTCGAATTGGGACCACCACACACTTCAAGATTCTGTGAGCTGGCCGGGCAGTAGTGGTACATGCCTTTAATCCCAGCACTCAGGAGGCAGAGGCAGAGGCAGGCAGATCTCTGTGAGTTTGAGACCATCCTGTTCTGCATGAGCTAGTTCCAGGACAGCCTCCAAAGCTATAGAGAAACCCTGTCTCAAAAAACCAAATAAAGATTCTATGAGCTGAAAGCATCAAATGGTCAAGTTCTTGGATTTATTTGGTCAAACTGAAGAATTCTTTGGCCTGTGTCAATGATCCTAGGAAAATGGCCCCCAGTAGTCCCTGCCACTGAAGTCACTGGGCCTTGAGTTATATGAGCTTCTATGGTCATTAGGGTCTGTACAGAGAGGACTATCAGTCCTAACAGATTTCTAGTACATCTAAAGGGTCCTATGGGAGGACTTGGCTCAGGAATGTTCTGGATTGGATGAAGCCAGCCAACCCTATAGGCTCATCTTTCTTGGGGACATTTTGCAGAAGCCTCCCTTGAGCAGAAGGGAGAAGATGCAGGGAACAGCTCAGTGATGGTTCTGAGTATTTCTGGGAGCCAGAAAATCCTGGACCTAAACTCCTGCAGGTGGCATCCTATTGTACTCAGTTTCCCTATATGCAAATTGAGACATTAAATCCATTGTATTGCCATTTCAATGAAACTTCACGAGATACATGCTGTAATCTACAGAGCAGAAGGTCTGACACATACCGGCATCCACTTATGGGTGTCTGTTTACTATTAACAGAAACAATAGAAGAAATAAGAGAGGAAGCAGAACATAAATCACAAAGCTTGGCTCCAGGAAGAAGGCCCCTTCCAAAATCCAATCTGTCTGCTCTGAGGGATTTTACCCTCTTTTCTAGCCAGAGTTAATGGGCCCCAGGCAACTGGAGCATCATATTCTTCCAGCTACCATGCTTCATCCAGGAGATGCAACTTGTTCCTGCTGTGTAGGCATCACCTCAAAATTCCTATGATTGCCTCTTCACCAGCATCTGGGTGACTTCAAGTCCGATTGACCCTTTTGTACATTTTGAAGATCTCCAGAAATTTGCTGGAGGATCATAAAACAAGTGGCTACCACCAGGTTGTAATTTCATTTGTACTTTATTCTCTTTCCCTCTTGCCAGTCAGCCACCCAAAGCCATCTTGGAAATCCCCCTTGAGATTCAAAAGACAACCTTCATCTGTGAACACCAATCAGTGTTGTCTTAACAGAGGTAGCTTCTTCTTTGGAATAGCGCTTCTGGTTGGACCAAGTATACTCTGGCTCTTTCAGAAGTTCTATGCAAGGTAATCTCTTCATCAGAGGCCATTGTCACCGAGGATGTTGCTGATCAGGGGAACATATAAGATGGAGTGCTGTGCTGCCAGGCCAAATTCATCATGGTCTTGGTTAGATATTCTGGTTAGCATACTTACATTTGAGGGGTGGTTAGGGCATTTTCAGAAATGTATATCAGTGAATTTTCTCATATTTGCTCCCCATTAGCACCCTCTACCTGTCACCCCCCCCTCCTGGGCCCTTTCTACTTCCCCCAATAGTCCCCATTTGTATTTCATACCATTCATATATGACACGTATATGAGAGAAAACATGCAACCTTTGGCTTTTTCCCCCCACCATCCCCTCTTGTTCTGCTTTCCCTCTTCCCTTTAGACCACTTCCTTCACTCACATAGCCCCCCTTCTACTTCTCTCTCTCTCTCTGTCTCTCTCTGTCTGTCTCTCTCTGTCTGTCTGTCTCTGTCTGTCTGACTCTCTCTTTCTCTCTCTCTCTCTCTCTCTCTCTCTCTCTCACACACACACACACACACACACACACACACACACACACACACACTCACAACCTGTATTCCGCATATGAGAGAAACGTGGCATATTTGTAGTCATAGTCCCACTTACTTTGCTTAACACAATTCACTCCAGTTCCATCCATTTTCCTGCAAATGACATAACTTCATTCCTCTTTAAGGCTGGATAAAACTCCATTGTGTATATGTACAATTTCTGTCCCCATTCACCTGTTGATGGGTATCTAGGCTGACTCGTGTCTTTCATGTTGTCAACAACACTGCCGTGAACATGGATGTGTGGGTCTTGATGGTATGTTGACTTAGATTCCTTTGGGTGCTCACCTTTTATTTTGCCTAGATTTTGTTCCTATCCTTGGAACCAACGTCTCAGACAGAGGGAAAAGGCTTTCCCTAGAGGCTCCTGGAAACAGAGATTGCAATGCCCCGCTCAACCTGTTTGTATGGAGTTTACAGGTCTTGTTAACACTGGAAGTTCACAGGTTAAATTCTGGGTGAGAACTGGTTAACACAGGGATTCATGTGTTAACCATCAAGGCCCCTTCCTTGATGATGATGGGCCTGCTTCTCTGCATACCAGCCTTCCCTCTGTAGGAAAGGACAGGCAAGGCTTATTGAATTCTAATACACATCACCTGTGCAGCAGGAGCCAACTGAGGGAGACAGATGTGAAACCAAAAAATGGAAACTAAGCCTCCCTCATTTCCACCCCTGGCAGTCAGGGACTGCCCCTAGGTAGCTTTCTTGGCAAAACTACTCAGCCCCCTAGGAAAGCTGAGAGTTCATTATGAACAGCAGCCAAAAGTCAATAAATACATGGCTGAGATTTCAGTCACCTACTGTGGCTGTCCTCACCAGGACAAAGTAATTGCTCGGCCCCAGACTGTGTACAGGAGGCTTCTGGGGCAGGGACAAGTGGCAGGGAGCTCAGAGGAGTTCTGCAGCCAGAATGAGCTTTTTGTCAAGCAAATTTGATCATGTCAAATATCTCCACCTCACTCAGACCTCTCTAGTGGCTCCCTGTGGCTTCTAGGATAAAGACCAAAACATTCAATGTGGCTTGTGAGATCCTGCAGAGTCTGGCTTCTAATGACCTCTTTAGGTCTGTATACAGACACCCACTGCCCCTCCCCGACTCTCACCTACTCCAGGAAGGCCTCTTTCATCTTTTATTTGCTGACTTGGTTTTTGGGTCTCAAAGCAAGTATCACTTCTGCAATCTGGAAGAACTCTTTCTAAGTCCCGTCTTACAAAGCTTTGGGTTTATCCTTTGTTTTATTTGTCACAATCTGCATTCTATAGAACCAGATTGATGACTGACTAATTGATTGACTGATTGATTGATTGGCAGGTAAATAGATAGGTGATAGATATTGAGGTAGGTAGGTAAATGTGTAGACAGACATGATGTTTTCTCTACTCACTGTTAAAACAGCACCAGGTCTCTGGTGTTCTTAGCACAGTGCTTGGCACAGAATGGGAGACAAGTAGGTAGCTGCTGAATGAATACATGAATAAATGAGTTGCAAAGTAGGGAACATTCCTGTTAGGTCTAAAGGAAACTTCAACTTCCTAAACTCCCAAAGACAGTCCATGTATCCACAAATGAGCTCAAGCTGGACTACAGGAGGGTTTCCATGGCTAGATAAAAGCCAGCATGCCTCAGGAACTGGGGAAACGGGTTCTAGGCTGCCAAAAGGAGTATTCCCCTTCCACCTGGCAAAAGGCACAAATGGCTCACCATGGACATATGCCTGTGGTGCCTATCAGCACGTCCAGCCTCCAGGGTCCTCCAGTTCCTACTCACAAGTACCTGTTCTACATTGCAAAGGCTTCACACCAGTCTCCTGGCCCTTCCCTCTCCCCAGCTACACCCCCTTCTTGTTACATTTCTATTCTCACTGTGTGTTCTCTATTTTCTATCCCGTTATTCTCCCCTCACTCACAGATAGCCCTGGCCAGTCTGCTATCCATGTTCAGTCTACTGCTTTGTCTCTCTGCTCTGGACTCTTGCAGGTGCCTCTGGCTGTTTTCTCACTCCTATCTACACTAAAACCTTCCCATACCATGGATCCGTCATGTCAATTTATACATCTGGTGCCAAAACCCTCCTATATATCTAGTGCCAAACACCTGGGAGAGGCACAAATGGAACCTCTTTCATGGGGCTTGGCCTCTGTTCATCAAATCGAGCTGGTGATCTGACTCTAAAGTATGGATCCTTTGTTGCTTCTGGCTTCTGCAACACACAATATTCAACTCTAAATTTCAAAGCCCACTTTGTCAGCTATTTCTCCTCTACCTGTTCTAACCACTCACCTCCTCTCACCTTCTCAGCAAGTATCCTCTTTGTTTCTCTGGCTCCTGGAGCCTGCTGAGACCTCCTGTGTGCCCACCATGTAGAAAGGCTATTTCTTGTTGGCTCACTGGAGTCTGCTTGTTTCTCTACCATGATCCAGGACATCTCTTGGCTAAGACACTTGGCCCCTCCCACTTTTGGAATCTTCCCCTTGGGAAGGTTCCTGTTTGTTACCCTTTTCCCCAATATCTCCCATCTCCTCCCTGCTCTGCTCCTGACTCCCTCCCACCTTTCAGCTCATTCCTAGAACTTGTTCTGTCCCTCTTGCTTGCCTTCTGGAGACTGAGCCCCATGGGCTCTTAATCTATTTTCTTCCCCTGTCTTACTACAGCTTGGTCTCAGTGCAGCTCAGTGGCCAAAAATGGTACACTGGATTTTCAAAGCCTCACAGATTGTAACAATTACTGTCACTGTATAAATAAATGATCTCCAAATCTCTTATCTCTAAGCTTTCTCTACTCTCCACTCTCAAAAACTCTTATCTCTAAACCTTCTTTACTTTCAAAAGAATTTAAGACTATTGTGTAAACTTTCTGTATCTAGGGATTTGTAAGTGTTTTGGGTGTTTTTAAAAAATCTATAACAAAAAGTGAACTTAAAACCTGTAACAAAAAGGTTGATAGTTTTAAAGAAAACTATGCATAGGTCATTTTAATTTGCTACAGCATGCTTGTATGTAGGTTGGATTCAACTCTTGTTTAAAAAAAAATAGATCTTAGCCAGACATGGTGGTGCATACCCTTAATCCTAGCACTTGGGAGGCAGAGGCCAGTGGATCTCTGAGTTCAAGGTCAGCCTGGTCTACAGAGTGAGTCCCAAGATAGCCAGGGCTACACAGAGAAATCTTGTCTTAAAAAAATAAAAAAAAATCTGCTACAGCATGTCAATATGTAACTTAAATTTAATTGGTGTTTATGAAAAATAGGACTTACTAACAACAAATGTTTGATGGTTAAAGTTTACAAATTCCCAAGGTTGCAAACATCTATTCAGGCTAGCAAAAGTGGCTTGAAGATGTATGTCTAGCCTCTTTGTCTTTGTTAATTTTGTTCAGCTTTACTATTTGGATAAACTGAGTCATATAAGAAACTGTGGTATTCTGAGAGATACATTATTAAAGAATCAGGAAAATAAGGTTCCCAGTCTCTCTATGGACTGTATTTATGGTTTAAAGTTTTATTTTGATGCTAACAGATCTTTAATTAAATCTTCAATGCAAAAATTTAAGACTCAAATTTAACAGGGATAAAAAAGTAAAATCCTATTCTTAAAAAGCTACCAACCATGTAAACTATTAAAGTTAATTAAGACATTCAAGCTAATGATCAATTACCTTACAAATATGATCAAATTCTTTAATGTGCTCAGAACTGTGCTTGTAGTTATGCTAAGCACAAACACAATTCATTTATAGGAACAGGCTTTAACTTTCTGCATATGTTTTCAAGGTTAAACCTGAAGAAAGTACCTAAAAGTGTGTTTAAAATCCCTGTAAGAAATGGAAGAAAAAACAAATGAAAAAATACAAGATATCAACAAATCTCTCAAGGAAACAGTTCAAGACCTAAAAACTGAAATAGAGACAATAAAGAAAGCACAATCTGAGGGAATGCTGGAAATAGAAAAGCTGGATAAATGATCAGGAACTACAGATGCAAGCACAACCAACAGAATACAAGAGATGGAAAAGAGAATCTCAGGAGTTGTAGGTACACTAGGAGAAATAGACTCATCAACCAAAGAAAATCTTAAGTCCAACAAATCTCTAACACAAAATGTCCAGGAAATATGGGATAATGTGAAAAAAACAAACCTAAGAATAATAGGTATAGAAGAAGCTGAAGAAATCCAACTCAAAGGCACAGAAAACATATTAAACAAAATCATAGAAGGAAACTTATCCAGTGTAAAGAAAGACATGCCAATGAAAGTACAAGAAGCCTACAGAACACCAAATAGAGTGGACCAACAAAAAAAGGTCCCCTCGTCACATAATAATCAAAACCCCAAACATACAGAATGAAGAGAAAATATTAAGAGCAGCAAAGGAAAAAGGTCAAGTAATATATAAAGGCAAACCTATCAGAATTATACCTGACTTTTCCATGGAAACTCTGAAAGCCAGAAGGTCCTGTATAGATATTCTACCTACACTAAGAGACCATGGATGCCAGCCAAGACTACTATGCCCAGCAAAGCTTTCAATCAATATAGATGGAAAACCAAGATATTCCATGACAAAACCAGATTCAAAAAATACATATCCACTAATACAGCCCTACAGAAAGTTCTGGAAGGAAAACTGCAACCCAAGGAAGTTAACTACAACCAGAAAAATATAGGCAATAGATAATCCCACTTTACCAACAGCCAAAAGAAAAAAAGGAATGGAAACCCACACATAATTTCACCATTACCACCAAATCCAAAAACAAAGAAGAATGAACAATCACTGGTTATTAATATCCCTCAACATTAATGGTCTTAACTTGCCCATAAAATGACACAGGTTAGCAGAATGGATAAGAAGACAGAATCCATCCTTCTTCTGCATACAAGAAACACACCTCAACTTCAAAGACAGAAGGTACCTAAGAGTTGAAGGTTGGGAAAAGATTTTCCAATCAAATGGACCCAAGAAACAAGGAGGGGTAGGAATCCTAATAGCCAACAAATTGGACTTTAAACTAAAATCAATCAGAAGAGATGAAGGAGGTCACTTCCTACTCATCACAGGAGAAATCCATCAGGATGAAGACTCACTTCTGAACATTTATGCCCCAAATACAAAGGCATCCACATTCCTAAAAGAAACATTACTAAAACTCAAATCACACAAAAAAACTCACACACTTATTGTGGGAGACTTAAATACCCCACTCTCACCACTAGAAAGAAAAACCAGACAGAAACTTAACAAAGAAACAAAGGAACTAATAGAAGTTAAGGCCCAATTGGGCTTAACAGACATCTATAGAACATTCCATCCAAATACAAAAGAATATACCTTCTTCTCAGCACCACATGGAACCTTCTGTAAAATTGACCACATACTTGGCAACATAGCAAACCTCAACAGGTACAAAAAAATCAAAATAATCCCCTGTATCTTATCATACCACCATGCTTTAAAGTTAGAATTCAACAACAACACAAATTGCAGAAAACTTGCAAACTCATGGAAATTAAGTAACACCAATTGCACAATTCCTGGGTCGAGGAAGAAATAAAAAAAGAAATTAAAGATTTCCTAGAATTCAATGAGAATTCAGACACAACATACCCAAACTTATGGGACACTCTGAAAGCAGTGTTAAGAGGAAAGTTCTTAGCACTAAGTGCCCACATGAAGAAACAGGAGAATAATCACACTAGAGAATTAACAGCACAACTGAAAGCTCTAGAATACAAAGAAGCCAATACACCCCAGAGGAGTAGACTCCAGGAATTAATCAAATTGAGGGCTGAAATCAATAAAGTGGAAACTAGGAGAACAATACAAAGAATCAATGAAACAAAAGAGTTGGTTCTTTGAGAAGATCAACAAGATAGACAAACCT
This sequence comes from Cricetulus griseus, assembly GCF_003668045.3. NCBI lineage: Eukaryota > Metazoa > Chordata > Mammalia > Rodentia > Cricetidae > Cricetulus > Cricetulus griseus. Next base: position 81,261,267 of record NC_048596.1, read on the forward strand.
TATCAAAACTTACCAAACGACAGAGAGTGAATATGCAAATTGATAAAATCAGGAATGAAAATGGGAACATAACAACAGACACAGAGGAAATCCAGAGAATCATCAGGTCATACTTGGAAAACCTGTATTCCACAAAGTTCGAAAATCTAAAGGAAATGGACAATTTTCTGGACAGATTTCACTTACCAAAATTAAATCAAGAACAGATAAGCAACTTAAATAGACCTATAACCTCAAATGAAATAGAAGCAGTCATCAAAAGTCTCCCAACCAAAAAAAAAAAAAAAAACCAAACAAACAAAAAAACAAAAAAACCAGGACCAGATGGCTTCAGTGTAAAATTCCACCAGAAGTTCGAGGAACAGCTAACACCAATTCTCCTCAAATTATTCCACACAATAGAAGCAGAAGGGTCATTGCCAAATTCCTTTCACAAGGCTTCAATAACCTTGATACCCAAGCCACACAAAGACACAACTCAGAAAGAGAACTACAGACCAATATCCCTCAGGAACATTGATCAAAAATACTCAATAAAATACTGGCAAATCGATTCCAAGAACACATCAGAGAAATCATCCACCATGATCAAGTAGGCTTCATCCCAGGGATGCAAGGATGGTTCAACAAACAAAACTCCATCAATGTAATCCACCATATAAACATAGGAGGAAAAAAACCACGTGATTATCTCACTAGATGCTTAAAAAGCCTTTGACAAAATCCAACACCCCTTCATGATAAAGGTCTTGGAGAGATCAGGGATAACAGGAACATACCTTAACAAAATAAAAGTAATATAGAGCAAGCCGACAGCCAACATCAAATTAAATGGGCAAATATTCAATTCAATTCCTCTAAAATCGGGGACAAGACAAGGCTGTCCACTCTCTCCATACCTCTTCAATATTGTCCTTGAAGTTCTAGCTAGAGCAATAAGAAAACAAAAGGAGATCAAGGTGATACAAATCAGAAAGGAAGAAATCAAACTTTCACTATTTGCAGATGATATGAAAGTCTACATAAGTGACCTGAAAAACTCTACCAGGGAACTCCTACAGCTGATAAACACCTTCAGCAAAGTGGCAGGATACAAGATTAACTCAAAAAATTCTGTAGCCCTACTATGTGCCGATGACACATTGGTGGAGAAAGAAATCAGAGAAACATCACCCTTTACAATTGCCACAAAAAACATAAAATACCTTGGGGTAACACTAACCAAAAAGTGAAAGACCTGTACCTTGAGAATTTTGAGTCTCTAAAGAAAGAAATTAAAGAAGGTACTAGAAAATGGAAGGATCTCCCATGTTCTTGGATAGGTAGGATCAACATAGTAAAAATGGCAATTTTGTCAAAAGCAATCTACAGATTCAATGCAATCCCCATCAAAATCACAATACAATTCTTCCCAGAACTTGAAAGAACAATTCTCAACTTTATATGGAAAAACAAAAGACCCAGGATAGCTAAAAACAACCCTGTACAATAAGGGAACTTTTGGAGACATCACCATCCCTGACTTCAAGCTCTATTACAGAGCTATAGTCCTGAAAACAGCTTGGTATTGGCACAAAGAATAGACAGGTAGATCAATGGAATAGAGTTCAAAACCCCGATATTAACTCACACATCTATGAACACTTGATTTTTAATGAAGAAGCTAAATTTATATGATGGAACAAAGAAAACATCTTCAACAAATAGTGCTGTCATAACTGGATGCTGGAATGTAGAAGAAGATAGATTCATGTCTATCGCCATGCACAAAACTTAAGTCCAAATGGATCAAAGACCTCAACATACATCCAGCCACACTAACCCTATTAGAAGACAAAGTGGGAAATGCCCTTGAATTAATTGCTACAAGAGACTGCTTCCTGAACATCACACCAGTAGCAGACACTGAGGTCAACAATTAATAAATGGGACCTCCTGAAACTGAGAAGCTGCTGTAAGGCTAAGGACACAGTCAGTAAGACAAAACGGCAGCCCACAGACTGGGAAAAGATAATCATGAACCCCACATCTGACAGAGGGCTGATCTTCAAAATATACAAAGAACTCAAGAAGCTACTCCAAAACACCAAACAATCTAATTACAAAGTGGGATGCTGAACTAAATAGACAATTCTCAATAGAGCAATCTAAAATGGCTGAAAGGCACATAAGAAAGTGTTCATCATCCTTAGCCATCAGGTAAATGCAAATCAAAACTCTGAAATACCATCTACTCCTGTTAGAATGGCTAAAATCAAAAGCACCTATGATTGTTTATGCTGGAGAGGATGTGGAGAAAGAGGAACACTCCTCCACTGCTGGTGGGAGTGCCAACTTGTACAGCCACTTTGGAAATCAGTATGGGCGACTCCTCAAGAAAATGGGAATCAGTCTACCACAAGATCCAGCAATTCCACTCTTAGACATATACCCAAAAGATGCACATTCATACAACAAGGACATCTGTTCAATGATATTCATAGCAGCACTCTTCATAATAGCCAGAACCTTGAAGCAACCTAGATGCACCTCAACTGAAGAATGGATAGAGAAAATGTGGTACATTTAAATCATGGAGAACTACTCAGCAGAAAAAAACAATGGAATCTTGAAATTTGCAGGAAAATGGATGGAACTAGAAGAAACCATTCTGAGCGAGGTAACCCAATCACAAAAAGACAAACATGGTATGTACTCACTCATATGTGGATTTTAGACATAGAGTAAAGGATTACCAGCCTACAATCCACACTGCCAGAGAAGCTGGTAAACAGGAGGGCCCTAAGAGAGACATACATGGTCCCCTGGAGAAGGGGAAAGGGTCAAGATCCCCTGAGCAAATTGGGAGCAAGGGAGGAGGGGGGAGGGAGCTAGGAGAATGAGAAGGGGAGAAGAGGAGGGATGAGGAGAACATGAGGGAGCAGAAAAGTTGAGTCGGGGGAAGAACAGAAGAAAACTTGAAAGGAGATGCCATAATAGAAGGAGACATTTTAGGTTTACAGAGAAATCAGGCACTAGGGAAAGGTCTGGAGATCTACAAAGATGACACCAACTCACAATGTAAGCAACAGAGGAGAGGCTACCTCAAATGCTCTCCCCATTATCAAATGAGATTGATGACTGTCTTATATGCCATCCTATAGCCTTCATCCAGCAACTGGTGGAAGTAGAAGCAGATCACCCACAACTAATAACTGAACTGAACTGGAATCCAGTTGCAGAGAAGAATGAACAAAGGGGTCCAGACCAGCCTGGTGAAACCCACAGAAACAGCTGACCTGAACAACGGGGAGCTCTTGGTCCCCAAACTGATAGCTGGGATACCAGCATGTGACAGATCCAGAACCCAGGAATGTGGGTTTCAGTGAGGAGACTTTGGAAATCTATGGGACCTTCTGTAGTAGTTTAGTACTTATCCCTAGCACAGGTGTGGACTTTGGGAGTCCAATCCACATAGAGGAATACTCCCTGAGCCAAGACACACGGGGGTGGATCTAGGCCCTATCCCAAAGGATGTAATAGACTCTGATGATCCCCTATGGAAGGCCTCACCCTTTCTGGTGAGCAGAAAGGATATGTGATAGGTAGGGTTTTAGTTGGTGGGGGGTAGGAGAGGAGCGGAGGGAGTGGAGACTGGGTTGACATGTAAAACATTCTTTTTTCTAATTCAAATAAAAAAATAATAGCAAAATAATTATCTCATCTAACTTTTGCCTCTGGCCTTTGTCTTTCTGTCTTTCTGTATACCTTTCTTTACTTCTTATTCCATGGCTTGCTGTGTAGCTTGGTGGCTGGCCCCTGATGTCCTACTCCTTTTTACCTCCTCTATCTCTCTTCCCATATTACTCCTCCTTTTTATTCTCTCTGCCTGCCAGCCCTGCCTATCCTTTCTCCTGCCTCCCTATTGGCCATTCTGCTCTTTATTAGACCAATCAGGTGTTTTAAACAGGCAAAGTAACATAGCTTCACAGAGTTAAACAAATATGGCAAAGAAGAATGCAACATATCCTTCCATCATTAAACTAATGTTCCACAGCATAAACAAATGTAACACATCATCTTATTTAAAACAATCTTTTTTGTTTTAAATACCAATCCCAGTTCTCTATCCCTCCCTTCCTCCTGCTCCACCCACCATCCTTCTACCCTAACCTGCATCCACTCCTCAGAGACGGTGAGGCCTCCTATGGGAAGTCAACAAAGTGTCACATTATTTTGAGGCAGGACCAAGGCCTCCCCACTGTATCTAGGGTGAGCAAGGTATTCTTCCATAGGGGATAGGCTCCAAAATGCCAGATCATGCACTAGGGTTAAATCCTGGTCTGACTGCCAGTGGCCCCATAAGCTGCCCAAGCCATACAACTGTCACCCACATTCAGAGGCCTATGCAGGTTCCCCAGCTGTCAGTGAGCTCCCACTAGCTTGGGTCAATTCTTTCTATAGGTTTCCCCATCATTGTCTTTACCCCTTTGCTCATACTATCTCCCCGTCTTTGACTGTATTCTGGGAGCTTGGCCCAGTGCTTCACTGTGGATCTCTGTATCTCCTTCCATTAATTACTGGATGAAGGGTCTATGATGACAATGAAGGTAGTCATCAATCTGATTACAGGGGCAGGCCAGTTCAGACACCTTCTTCACTATTGCTAGGATTTCTTATCTGGGGTCATCCTTGTAGATTCCTGGGAATTTCCCTAGTGCCAGGTTTCTGGATAATCCCATATTGGCTCCCTTTATCAGTATATCTCTTTCCTTGCTCTCCCTCCATCCTTCCCCCAATTCAACTATCCTGTTCCCTCATGCTCTTCTCGCCATCTTCTCTTTCCCTTTTCCCTCCCCTCCTCCCCCACACTCCTGATTTATTCAGGAGATCTTGTCTATTTCCCCTTCCCAGGGGGATCCATGTATGTCTCTCTTAGGGCCCTCATGGTTACCTATCTTCTCTGGGGTGTAACACATCATCGTAAAATAATATTCTAAAACAAGTAGCAGCAAGCAGAACTTAGCTAGCTCTCCCTGACCTTCCCCCCACCAAGGCTGCAGCTGCCTGGTCCTAAAACTAGTCCTTGCTTTTTCTGGAGCTAGTAGGTCTCCTGCTGAGAAAGACAGACTCACAGACAGTTTACCTTGCTGATGGGCTTCATGCTGAGAAACATAAACTCACAAAACAGGTTGCAATGAAAGACAACTTCTACCTATCATGCTGTCATTACTAAAATTTGCTTTCTACTATTCCTTCAGTTAAAAGAACTTTTCAATGCTTGCTCTCAGTACTCAAGTACCTATGTCTTATGGCAAATGTTTAGATATTTCCAGATGAAAAAGGATGGAAAAGTTGAAAACTTATGCAAGTTGTAAAGGTCTAGGGATGTGACTAAACGTATATGAAAAATGAGACTAAAAGATGATACCTGATGTTAAGATTTCAATGCTCATAGTTTTAACATATTAATCAATGGGAATTCTGACAAGCTATTAATCTAGCTGTGGAAAATCACTGGCTAATATGATAGTCACAGGCTCAAAATTTAAATACCCTTTGGTTGTTTTCTAAATACTGGCTTAAAAGTACTTCTCATTGTGCAGAAAACACCTCTATCCAATCTATATCTATCCAGACATACTTTTATCATGTGGATAACTGTTTGTAAACACTTGCTAACTACTTTTTCTACAACAAGGATTTCAAGGCAGATTACAGGCAGTGATCATGCTCATATATCTAAAATTTTGTCTATCTTTGTTAACGTAAAAAAATTCACGTAAACTTCAAGGAGTCATAACTTGGACTCATCTGTCACAGGTCAAACAAACTCTGGAATCCCTTTTTTGATAAGCACTCCTGTCAGTCAACAGTTTAAGCTTTCTGCCTCCTGTCTATCCCTGAGGTGGGTTCTTTCTTTCACCTGGTCTTGGACCCCCTTTCCATCTCCTAACCACCAGGATCATGCAACAGATGATGCATGATTTTAAGTATACCCCCATGATAAAGACTTTCCCCTAAGCACCTTAACTTTATCTTCTGTCTCTAATCTAAATCTGCCCCATTAGATTTCCACTCAGTTGACAGACACCATACAGGAATGAAGTATGGCCTACAAACTGTTCCAAAATGTCCAGCACTACATCAGTCCCTGAAAATATTCATTTACACTGTGTGAATATACATCACTTGATTGGTTTGATAAACAAGCTTACTGGCCAGGAAAAAGTTAGGCAGGAGAGCCAAACGGAGAATGCTGGGAAGGACAGAGTCAGAGGAGTCTAGAGGAGATGTAGAGAAAAGTAAGATAGGCATGCCATCCTGAGAAAAGGTACCAAGTTACATGGCAAAGCATAGATAAGAAATTTGGGTTAATTTCAATATAAGAGTTATCTAGGAACAAGCCTGGAATATTGGCTAAGCATTTGTAATTAATACTAAGCCTCTGTGTTGGTCATTTGGAAACTGGAGGGTAGAAAAGAAAAGCACATCCACAAATGACTAGAGAGAGAAAAAAGAAGGTATAGACAGTCATAAAAAATAATAAAGTTTAAAAATAATAAAGTTCTTAAAATTGAGTAAAGCAATATAAAAGAAATAAGCCATGAAAAGATGGAAAATACATAGAGTCTGGATCCTATAAGATGATCAAGTTTGATCAAGAAAGACCCCCTGAAATCCTGAACACAGACCTAAAGAAATAATCCTAAAACTGCAAAACATGTAACATATATTATACCTGCTCAAACATAAAACAAAAAATCATCTTTGCCTGAACAATGCACAGTCTATACTTGCATTAATATAGACATGTATGCTACCTTTAAATTTTTGTATATTTTCAAGACAAGAGAAACAAATGCCAATGAAAACGGATGGCCCAGGTGATCAACATCCAGAACAGCTTCAAGGCTGCTGACTGAGATGATCCAGGATCACAGAGTACTTTATCCAAGACCTAACAATTATTCTGATTTTCTCAACTTTCTTCTAAAAATTATCAAGGCCCCCAAACAACAGGAAGTAGTCTACAAATTGATGCCCACATTCTCCAAAAATGGGTTGTGGATATTTATTATCATTTAAAGGGGTTTAGTTACAAGTTGTTATTGGTAATGGCCAGGAAAAAAGTTTAAAAGGGAGATTAGATTCAGTGATCTCTTTCTGAAAATACATGAGGGAATATAAAATGATGGGATAAAAGGGTATATTATTGAATCTACTTTTAAACTACAAAAAACCCAACTAGTAGTCTTAAGTATTTTACATTTGTATGAATTTTGGTATATTGATACAAATTTAAGGTTTTATACACATCTATCATTCTACTCTTTGGGATATTGTGTTTATACAGCTCATTTAAAACTGTAATGTATAACTTTAAAAATACAGATTAATAGTCATCTATAATAATAGTCAAACTTACAGTCATATCAGGTTTGTTTTCTGGGTTAGATAGATAGACGATCTTCAAACACTTCAAAGACCTACAGAATATGGCATTTAAAATATTTTAATAACAAAAGGATTTTCATGACAGCAAGACACATCTCCTGACAGCACATATTTACTTCAAAAGAAGATGGTGGGCATTGAACAACCAAAGAACCTCCATATGGACTTTGCTTTCTTTAAGACAAAAGCTAGCCATTTGGGAAAAAAGAATGCCCTTTCCTCAATTGCTGACAATATACTGTCCAAACTGAACCAACAGGACACAAAAGAAAGTGAGTGCCAAACTTTGCCAAGACAAGATGAACCAGTCCTTCAAAATTCCCTGCTTCTCAAAAATGTCTGTCCAGGTATACCAGGCTTGTAGGCCAAAGTCAGATACCCTAATGTTACAAAAGAACCTAGGTGATTGTCCAGGCAGTCAGATGCTCTGTCATTAGGTAAAGACTCCTTATGGGGTCTTTATTGGAGTGAAAGACTAAAATATTAGACTTAAAGTTTCCTTAGTTAGGATAAAAAGTAAAGTAGGTACAAAACTTTAGACTCACAAAGATAGGATAAATAATTGAGTATTTTATCTAAATTTGCCAAATACAAATGGACTGGATATTGTTACTGTAATTCTTATTTAATAACTGTTTTTGTTATATATAATCTTACTGTGTTAAACTTGAAGCCTTCCTTTTTAATTAGACAAAAAAGGGGGAAATGTGGAATATTCCTTTATACTGTATGAATATATGTCTCTGTGATTGGTTTAGTAAAGAAGCTGACTGGCCAATAGTTGAACAGAATAAAGGTAGGTAGGAGAGTCAAACTGAGAATGATGGGGAAAAGAATAGTGGAGTCAGAGAAGTAGCAAGGTGACTCAAAGAAAAGCGAGTTTGGGATGCCATGTTGAGAAAAGGCACCAAGTCACATGACAAAGCACAGATAAGAAGCATGGGTTAATTTAAATGTAAGAGACAGCTAGTAACAAGCCTGAACTATTGACCAAGCATTTTTAATTAATATTGTCTCCATGTTAGTCATTTGGAAACTGGCAGGTGAGAAAGAAAAGTCTGTCTAAAAACCCTAAGTGGTCCTGCAGAACTAGTGAGCTCTGAACTTGCTGGAAGCAGATGTAAACCAGTCCAGTCAATGTGATTGCTCCCAATCTCTTCAGGCTGGGTGAGTGAGCCAGATACTACTACTGCTGTCTCCTGCAATTGCCCAAATACCCTCCCCTTCCCAGCATTTGACCTGCATTTCAGCCTTGCTAAGCTCTATCAACTGCCCACCTCCCAGCGCTGAAGCAGTCAGAGATCATTGTCATCCCTTATCATCAACAAAAGTCTGGATTGTCAGGTCCGAGGGAAATTCCAATTCTCCAAATCCAAAAGGCAGTCCAAGTATCTAGAAATTAAGCTCAAGGAGGATTTCTGGCTAGATAAAAGCCAGCATTCCTCAGGAACTTGTGAAACATGTTCTGGGCTGCCAAAAGGAGTTAATTCCTTTATCTCTGGCAAAAAGGGACATATGACTCTCCATCAACATATACCTGTGATGCCTGTCAGCATGTCAAGGTCCATGCTAACCCCCAGGCTCCCTCAGTCTCTACTCATGAGTACTTGTTACATATTTCAAAGGCTCCATGCCAGGCTCCTGGTCCTTTCCTCCCATCAGCTACTCATCCTTCTTATAACCCAGCTATTCTCACTGTTCTGGGCTGCTACTTTTCTCACTGTGCACTCTCTGTTCTCTATCCCCTGTTTTTCTCTCCTCTCTCACAGATATCACTGGCCATGTCCAGTCTGCTGGCCATGTTCAGTCTACATTTCTCTCCTTTCTACTCTTGGCTCTTCCAGATGCCCCTGGCTGTTCTTTCTCCCCATCTAGAATAAAAACCTTCTTCTTAACCATACATGTTAGCAGTTTCTTTACCACACTCCCTCATATACATCTGGTGCTGAAATTCTCATATACAATTCCAAGAACTGAAAGCAGGAGATGTTCACCGCAAGGTGGGAAAAGAGACACGAGAGCTGAAAGAGATGATCATAGGTTAGCCAGGATGAGGTTTCTACTGTGCACCAGCTTCTGTTCCAGACAATCAGAATATAGCAGTGAATTAAACAGACAAAAGCTGCTTGGCAGAGCTTCGACCCAATGCTGCTCCCTTCATGTGTTGCAGGTACCCACAGAGTAGGAATCCTCTTGGAAAAGCCCTGTTTTTTAAGTTGTGGTGAAACATTACAATCATAGCTAGGTATGTGTGGGGGGAGGCTCTCATAGGCAACTTCTCAAACAGGCCCTCACCCAGGAGGAAAGCAAACACTTCAACACATCCCAAAATAAATCCATCCCCTGTTCATCAGATGTGGAAAGGTTTCCTTGGGATTGGGAGGGACCTTGGCATATACCTGTGGTTACATATCAAAGTCCAAAGCTAACCTCTAGGGTCGCCCTGTCCCTAGTGATATGTCATGGATATCAAAACCCTCATGCTAAAACCTTCTTACTCCCCACCCCCAGCTCTTCCATGATTATGCTAGTTCTCAGCCTGTTCCAAATTACAGCCCACTCCCCTCCACAGTGGCTCTACCTCTTATAAAGACAAGGTCCCCCTCATGTGTCCCCTGCTTCTTGCTGATACTCTCCCTCTGCTATTTTCTCTGCTCCTGAGAGACAGCCCTGGCAATCACCATTCTCCTGCCCTGGACTCTTCCAGATGCCTCTGGCTGTTCTCTCTCTCTCTCTGTCTATCATATCTCCAATAAAAACCTTCCCCCCAACTATGAAGTGGTCATTTCAGTAGTTTCTTCACTGAGCCCTCACTCACACCTATAAAGTGCAATTACCCTTGATCCTCTCTCTTCATCTCCTCTCAAGGCTGATGACTGCAATGAGGGTTCACGCTCATGACCTGGAGCTGGGATGGCCCTGCTTCCTGCCTCCGAGAGCTGTGACTAGGAACATGAGCCCACTGTATTGGCTGGTAATAATGACATTTGGGGTGAGTAAGTATAACTACCATTTTTGAGACAATAATACTGCAGTTCTTCACAGTTGTCATTTTTAAGACCACTGACACATGGTGAAACTGAGGCTGAACTCATCTTCTTTCAACTATTTGAAAAGTTCTCCCTTAAAAGTAATGTGATTAATAAGACTAAAATTTTTAAATGGGGGTGGAGAGATAGCTCAATGGTTAAGATCATGGCTGCTTTTCCAGATAACCTGGGTTCAGTTCCCAACACCCGCATGGCAGTTCACGTCTGTCTTGAATGCCAGTTCCTCAGGATCTGATGCCCTGTACTGGCTCCTGTGGACACCAGCTATCCATGTGGTACACAAACATACAGGCAGACAAAACATCCATACACACAAAATAAAAAACAAAAATGAATTTGAAAGCCATGTGATGGTGAATGGGTCACTTCATTGATCTTTCTGAATTAATAACCTTGGCTGAACCAAGTCTCGTACAGAATCTTCCTCTGAAATGCACCACCATTCCTTCCCCCAAGCCTCTCACCCAACATCAGGGTCTTTCTAGTACCACCCTCTGGACCAGGAGGACAAGTGTGTTCTAAGTATTTAGGAACCCTGCGGAGTTCCTGTTTCCTTCTGGAAAGGACGCTGAGCTTAGACTGTTCAGGATCTTACCTCAGCAGCCCTGCCCACACTAGCATCTGGGCATTCATCTTTGCACCCTAGCCACCCTGACTGAACACCCCAAAAGGAAACTCTGACCCCACTTCCCATCAGCTTAAAAACACCACTAGGGCTAGGACTGTGGTAGAGGTCTTATAACCTCTGTTACTTGAGAAGTTAAAGTTTGACAAGTTGAAAGCCCTGCCAGCATAACCCTAGAGACCCTTTCTGAAAATAACTGTTTAAAGGGCAGAGGATACAACTTGGCCATTCAGTGTTCAGTGCACACCCAATGTTCAATCTCCAGCACTGAGAAGTAAGCAAACTAAAAACCACTGAGTTTCTCCTACTCTACAACTCACCGGTGGCCAGTAATAAAAATGAAATACAGCAAATATTCGGGGGTGGTGGTGATGAAAGCACAAGGGATTTGTGATAGTGATGGGAGTTAGTAAGAACTGGTAACACAGACTGGAGGAGGACATTGAACTAAACGAGCCAAATCCCAAGACAGCAGTTTCGTGTACAACATAAAGAAATTACATAAAGCAGGAACCAGGAGCTCAACTGCAGTCTGGAGTCTCCAGCTTTCATTTCTGTTATCTATGGGATTTATCCCCACATTCCCCATTCACATGGGCCTTCACTCAGGGCAGCACAGCTACAGCAGTTAGAGTGAACAACCAAGGAAGGAAAAGTCAGCATTCCTTGGATTGGGTTGAAGAATTAGCAAAAAGAGGCAAAATGATGGTAGTCAGCCACCAATAGAAATCAGGGTAGACAAAGGTCCCATTGGCAGAACAGAGTCCCAATATTAAGGTGACACAACAGTTCCAGTTAACTAGTGGCTTATCTAAGTTAGTTATTCTCTCATGTCATAGCCCATGTACAAGCAGGTCAGGACTAGTAAGTTGCATTTTTTTTTTATTTTGGAGCCAGGCTCCTTTCATGTCTTTGCTCTGACATGTCAGGGTGCTATGTGACCTTCATAGATAGCCTAAGAACACTCTCTAACGACTGCCAGCAGTAGGATGAAAGTGCTGAACTATGATGGTTAATCTTGTTAACTTGACTAGAACAGTGGAGATTGGATCAGTGGGTGCCCAGGAGATTAGTGGAGTGCTCTGGCTGTGTTTGTGAAGGTCTCCAGAGACAATTCCTGCTTGAGACTCTGACCTAATTGAATAGGTTAATATATTGATGGATTCATAATAGATGGCATTATTGGGAGGTGGTGAAAGCAGGAGATTTGAGCTAGTTGGAAGGAGATGATCTCTGGTCTCCTTGGATGCCACATCTTGCTCTAGCCCTTCTCTGTCTGCCATGAGATAATCTGCCCTTGACTGCCACATCTTCCTCTGCCTTGATGATTTGCTTTCACACATGGGGACAACCTCTGAAACCATGAGCCAAATTCTCCCCTAAGATGACCCTAAGGTAACAACAACAACAACAACAAAATAACCTAATCTATGACTGAAAGAAGCATTCCTTTACCTTAAGGATACAGCTCTGAAATCACACATTGCAATTCAGCCTACATCCTATAGGGTAGAAAATACTTCCAGGCCCACACAGAGCTGGCTGCAAGGAATGCTGGGAATCACAAATTTTATCTGAAATCCATTTGCCACACTAAAAATCATGGGTCTTAGTACTATCACAAAATAGGCTATTGTTCATTGTGGTTACTGGCCTCTCTGCCACAGCCAGTTAAGTTAAATTAGCCCAGGAAACAGAACCAAGAGTAATACTTGGGACCTGGAACATATTCCATCTCTGTCACTATGATCTTTTTTATGGCCAGCTTCATTATTTTCTGTCTTCCAAGATTTCTTAGCCTCTTTGTTCTCGGGGTAGGTAGAAGATTCCCACCTTGCCATTTCTAGGCTGATATACAACAAAGCAAAGGATGCCAGTTAGCTTCCCAGCACAAATTGGAATTGAAATGAGCATTGCACACTGAGTTAAGTGGATTTTTGACTTAACTCTGGGCAAGAAAGAGGCCAAAGAAAACATAAGGGAGCCAGGGAATTAACTTACAAGAAACAATTGTAAATGCATCTTAATAGAAGGAGTATTAAATTCTCACACAGAGCAGAAGGATTTTTTCATGGCAGGAAAATAAATTAACTCTTGGGATGATGTGATGAGATCAGTGTCATCTCAGATACTCTAGGAAATGATTGGTTACAAGAATGTTGGGGATGAGATGCTCCAATTTAACTACACAGGGAAAGCCATGCTCGCAGCCCAGGCTGCTGGCCCTGCCTTAGAACAGCCAGCTATAGATACCACTTAGTTCATGGAAAGAGGAGAGTCTCTGGTTACAGAAGCTAGGGAATCTTTCAGACACTGAAGATCCTAATGAATATGGAGACTACTATAATAAAGAAGGGTCAGATTGGGAATGGATACTAGAGAAAAAGAGTACTTTGGGGGGAAGAGGTTAGATGGCGATGGTTAAGGAGGGGAGAAGAGAAAGGAGAGTGTTAGCTAGAGAGCAAGTATTCATGAGAAACAGTGTCTGCATGGCACTGTATGGCAATGTCAAGGTGATCAAACTATACCCACCAGTACTGTGTGATTTGGTACTTAACACCTATGCCCTGATTCTTTAAGTAAGGAACCGGTCCCCTCAGAGTACAGGGTCTATGTGTTCAGACCACACCAATCAAAGTGTTTCCAGAACAAGAAAAGAATAGCCTTTTCTTCCACCAGCAGGCAGCTAAATATTGTTACTGTGGCCTGTGAAGTCAAGTCAGGGACCACATGTTGGAGACAACCATGCACAGAAAAGTTGCCTGTAGAACACATGCCCAGATGGTAAAGACTTTGTCTGAAGTCTCCTGCTTTGGTTTACCACAAACTGGATGGCTTAAGCAACAGAAATGCATCTTATTGTAATTCGAGAGGCTAGTAATCCAACACCTAAGTGCTGGTCAAAATTCTGTTGTTTGTTTTTTCTGGCCTCTCTTTGGCAATCAACTTTCTGACAGTGATTTCATGGCTGTATCTTCAGTGGCCTTGCCTCTGTGTATGTATGCATCCTAAATGTCTGTTCATACAAAGTTTCTAGGTATCTTAGACCAGTACCTACTTTGGTACTGGTGTCTCATCTACATTACCATGTTAAAAACCTAAACTCCAAAGGCATTCTCAGGGGAGACCAGAACTGGTGATGAAGCTTCAGCGAATTAATTTTGGAAGGATACAGTTCAGCCTATAACTCCCACGATGAGGAGAAATACTTAACTCTCAGCTCCACCTACAGATCTTATGGGAGAAAATTTGGGGTTGCTCCCAAGTCTTGGGGAAGGTATTTCCTAGTCTTGGGGAAGGTATTTCCTGCTATATCCTGGAGATTCAGGTTCATCTCAAGTAAGCATGGCTGTCAAGATTCCATCCATGTCACCTTTCAGACCAACTGAAATTTTAGGACATATAGAAGCCTCCATGCTTTGCTCCTCACTACCTTTCAGGCTCATTCTCTACCATTCCTGAGTAGAGTCTAGATTTCATTCATGCCAAGCATGCTCACCTTACTGTTTCCTTCCTCCAAACTTCATACAGGCCTCCTTACAGTCTAGACAGTTTTTCCTATCTACTCATCTTGTCTTCTGCTCACCTGATGAGTTCTTGCATTCATATTCCAAAACCTTACTGAACAGTGTCTTTGGGAAATCTTTCCTAACTCCTTGCAGAACTGAGCATCCTTCATCCTCTATTATTAACTCTTGCTTTGTATTTACTACTTACAGCATAGCCATCATTTCTGTTAGATGTTCCAGAAAAGCATTTTCTGTATTTACTCCAAATTCTAACACAAAGCATGGTACACAACAAACATTTATAACTGCCATGAATGTGTGAGTGAAAATTAGAGACAATCATCATGGGTGTACAGTTTATGAATAAAACACAAGCATTTGTATTTGGGAACTTCTGAGTGATAGTGGCCCTATAAAACACAGACAAAATAAATGATTATGTAAATTAACAATATATTCTATGGGTGAGAAACTTTGTCCATTCCCTAAAAGTTTACTAATTTGCATTTGTAAAACAAAATGACAATAGATAGATGAGCAGGAGGAAAGGCATGCAAATTTATCAAATGGCAGAAGCACAGGACTTAGTAGGCTAACACAGCTCATAGGTCTCAGCCCTCAGATGAATGGTTTTTCACTATGCCCAGGTCTCTCTAAGCAGGCTTCATACCCCTAGTTTTATGCCCCTATGTGTCTATTTTCTCTTTGGGTGAAGCAGTGGAGATGGGCTCAGAATATGTATACTCCTTCTACAGGGGCTCCTGAGACAGATGAGAGCACCTCATAGAAAGAAAATCTCCATCGAGGAAGAAAGTTGAAGAGTGCTGTTGGCAAGGAAGGCCAGAAGACCTGAAGATGCTGCAGTTCAAATGCTCAGCATCTCAAGGGCCACAATTCAGTTTCATTTTATCAGACCAACAAAACCAAGGGTGAAAGAAATAGAAAGGTAGTTATCACTCAGTCTAGGAGATTTTATAAGGCCTCTGGGAAAGAGGTCCCTTTGAATGTAGTCACAAAGGAAGAGTAGGAGTCTTGTACCAGATATTTGATATATGTCATTTCCTCTTCTGCTCATTATTTCCCTGATTGATTCATTCATTCAGTAAATGTTTCCAGAACACGTGCTGCCCCAGACAGTGTGTTGAATCTGAAAGACCCCTGTCCCTTAGCCCTTTCTTTCTCAAGTTTGTCTCCTCTTCCTCCTGTCGGCAGCTTCCCCGATCCCCACCCCCGGTGGCCTTTCCCCGCCCGGCCCGAGAACAAGCACCAGGTGGGCCGGCCCGAGAACAAGCACCGGGTGGGCCGGCACGAGGGCGAGCACCAGGTGGGTCGGCACGAGAACAAACACCAAGTGAGCCGGCCTGAAGCCCTGCCCCTGAGCCCCCGCCCGAAGAGAAACACTCCGTCCCAAGGTCTCTGCCCCCAAGGTCAGCCATCAGGAAGGGGGGGGGAATTGAGTCTGCTGTACCAGACACCAGACACCAGACCTTGAGAATATGCTGATCTGGAATGGCTCTGTGTCTCATTTGAACCATCCAATAGAAATAATTCTGTATTTCGCCTCATTTGAAAGACTCTATGTTTCACCTCATTTGAATAACTCTGTACTTTGCCTCATTTGAATAACCCTGTATAGCGCCTCATATACATTGACCAATGGGAATAGCTCTGTACAATGCCTCATTAGAATTATCCAATAGAATCCCTGCTCCTAGCTTGTGCCTTTTTCCCTATATAAGGACCCCTTTCCCTTGGCTCGGGGCGCTTAGCCACACAGAAGCTAAGTCGCCCCGGGTACCCGCGTCCCCAATAAAGCCTCTTGTTTTTGCATCCAAGTTCGTGGCCTCGCTGATTCCTGGGTGTGGGTCTCCCTCTACGAAAGTACCTCTTCGGGGGTCTTTCAACTCCTGGTGAAAGGTGCAAGGGAAGGGAAGAAATGGGTCACAGATCAGCCTGGTGTATGATAGTGACCACACAAGGGAAACAAATATTTTGCATTGTATGGAATCATGAGACATGATTTATGGTCAAAACCTTATGGAAAAAAAGATTCAAGAGAAGAACTTCATTTCCCAAGACTGACAACTGATGAGTAACCTTTATTAAGTGAATGGTTTGAATTAGAGTGATAGGTAATTGTTAGGGTTTGGTTGTAGAAGACATAATCACATTTGCTAGTTAGGACCCAATCTCTTGTGTATTTTTGCATTGGTTGATGGACAGATAGATTTAGGAACCATTGTGAGAACAAAAGAATTAGCTTCTGAACTTCTAGACTGGGGTGCCAAGAATGACAAATGCAGTAGAACTTAGGCCCAAAGAAATCTCTGCTCCCACCAAGACAAGAAAACTGCCCACTAAGCTGTGAAGCCACAAGACACAGATGTCACTGTAAGTCCACTGCCTTGGACAAGAAGCATCAGCATCGGTGTGATGACTTCTTCCATGCTGGATTTTAAGTTTCAAATACATATGACTGAAAACATCTCTGAAGTTCCAGAACAAAAAACAAAAACAGCATTCTAGAAGGAAGCAGAAAATAAAATGAATTGAGTCAATTCAGAGTTTTCCTCAGGAAAGACCAATATAAACCCTTGGCAAATTTTATTCTGTAACAAACTTTCATTCGGTAAACTGCAATTAGAAAATATGGTGGGATAAGTGATAAACCATCCTGACTCTATCTTAAGATAAAAAGCCATGTGGTTACAAGGTCAAAATAAATTCACTCCTATTTTCTGCAAAACTTGAATTAGAACAGGACTTAACACATTTTCCTAGAATTTGACATGTTCCACACCCTATCCTCTAACCTTGCCCTTGATAAGATGCTCTGCCAAATGGTTTTGAAATATTCAGCCACATTCCTATGAAACCAAAAACCTTTGGAAATCCTCTAGCCTCAAAGTTTTGGGGGCCAATTAAGCCCCAATTTTTCATGATATTTTCTCAAACCCCACTTTAGGGAGATATCCCTGTTTGACATAAAATAAAGCTTGCTTAATTTAACCAAAGAATTTGGGTAATGGTCTTTACGCTCATCTGGTGGGATTAACAATTAGAGGCCCCAGCAAGATCAAGAGCCCAACCCAAATTCTGAAGCTGGATATTCACTCCAGTACTCTGGGACCAGGATGAGACTGTTGCCTCAGAAGGCACATACTTTGAAGATGTTCTAAGGCTTTTTTGAGGCATGCTTTCAGTTTGGAGTATTGTTGGAGTGAACTGTTTCATTAAAAAGAAACCAGCAAGCAACTGTCTGAGGAGGCCTCTACTGGTAATTCATACAACGCATCTCCTTCCATGACATTGGGTACAATTTCTGATGGGACCCTGTCTGAGGCACAGAGATGTACCTGATGTGGTCACTAGCAAGACGTTGCAGTGCCCATCTGTCTTTTTTGTGCCGGTTTTCAGTCCCTTGTGTTTTATTCTATATTCTGTTTGTCTCCTGCTCAGGGCACTAGCAAAAAGTCACTCTGCCCACCTAGTTCTTGGATGCTGGGGACCAAGAAAGAAATTGGTCCAGCCCAGTTAAATGTAAAAATGAAGCTGGCCATTGCATGTTTTGTTTTTGATTGGTCACTTCTGAACTATACAAATGTTCTTTATTCTATGTTTACTGACTCCATCCCTTGAGCATTCTGTGTTCTGTTTACTGGTTTCAATATTGCTGGATCTGTCTCTTTAAATCTGCCAACACCACCTGCTTCAGGGGCCTAAAAACTTTCACACTGCTTTGATTTCCCTTGGTGTGTAGTAGGTGCTAGCTAGGAGGAAGTGGAGCATCAAAAACCCACAGTTGGTAGGTGGACAACTGCTGGGCTGCAGGCGAGCACTCATGGGCAGAACCAAAGGAAAAAAGCAACCCAAAGCGAGGGAGGGAAACTAACTAATCTTATGGCCACTTTGGATGCTTTGTCTGCTTTCCATGGCTGCTTTCTCTGTTCTCAGGTTGCTATGATCCCTCCTGTTAGTCAATGGATTCAATTTAGCAGAGATCCAGATTCTTTTAGATATGGATAGTATTGAAATATTGCTTTATTGAAAAGCTGGCTCCAGAGTTGGTTATAATCCAACTCCCTTTTCTCTAGAGCCAGGCATGCTTACTTAAAAGTTTCCTGTCTTATGATAGATGAGTCACCTGATTTTATGACAGAAAAAGAGAGCAAAGCAGAGCAGCAAATAATAATAATAATAATAATAATAATAATAATAATAATATCATGCAAGTTAATAGTCACCTTACAAATGACCAAATTCTTAAATTCTTTAATATATTCAGAACTATGCTTGTAGTCATGCTGTGTAAAAATGTAATTTATTTACAGGAATAAGCTTTTCTTAGCTTCCTATGAATGTTTTCAGGGCTAAGTCTAAAGCAAATAACTAAAAACAAATAAAATTTATTTAAAAATCAGGGTAATTCATACAATGCATATATATATATATATATATATATATAATATATATCTTAAAACTTTTCAGAGATCTTCTGATTATGGCATTTAAAATATTTAATGACAAAAAGCTTCCTACAATAGACAGAGACAACAGCTCCTAGTGGTGATCCTAAGCTCTCCAGAGATGACAAATGGGGGACAGACCTGGATTGTGATGACACTGGGAAAACTGACCAATGTCTTATCTGATGCCAAGGCCCTGCACAAACTGTGGACACTGTTGGGTTGACTACCCTTGTCTGCATAAGTTAAATTAGACCAATTCTCTCAAGTTCCTCATCCACAGGAAAATCTCTCAGACCTTCCGGGTCTGGCAGTTGAAAGCC
This sequence comes from Cricetulus griseus, assembly GCF_003668045.3. Taxonomy (NCBI): domain Eukaryota; kingdom Metazoa; phylum Chordata; class Mammalia; order Rodentia; family Cricetidae; genus Cricetulus; species Cricetulus griseus. The sequence goes on from NC_048596.1 coordinate 81,280,677, forward strand.
TATGCTGTCCTATGCAACAGCTAAAGATGCAATGTTATCCTGTGTGATAGTCCAAGACTGACCTCTGCCTCCAACAAAACTACCTTTGGAGTCTGGTAGAGTAATTGTCCATGTAGCTGGCAAATCTCTTATAATCAATATCGAGTCCATTTGGATTATACTTCTGCTATAATTTATTCTTCTTAGATCTCCGATGGTATTGACAGCTAACTATAGCTTTATCAGTTTAACAAGAGCTGCCTAGTTAATATATTTCATAGTTGAGAATCAGACCTTGCCTTTCTAGAGCTATTAGGTCTCCTGATGAGAAAGGTAAACTCTCAAATAGGTTTGCGTAACTAACAGGCTTCATACTGAAGGATAAACAGGTTTCAGATATAACGTTTGCTGTTTTGGTTTTTTTTGTTGTTGTTTTTTTGTTTTTTTCCAGACAGGGTTTCTCTGTGGCTTTGGAGGCTGTCCTGGAACTAGCTCTTGTAGATCAGACTGGTCTTGAACTCACAGAGATCTGCCTGCCTCTGCCTCCCGACTGCTGGGATCAAAGGCATGTGCCACTACTGCCTGGCTAACGTTTACTATTTAAAGGAACTTGCTTTGCAGTGACTGTTGTCAGTAACCAACCACCTGTATCTTGTGGCAAATCATTGAGTAAAGAAGGTTTTAAATTTATATGAGTTCTGAGAATCTGGGAAAAATATTATAAAACAAGAACAAGTTCTAAAGGTCTGAGAATATAAGAACTTAAATAAGTTATAAAAGTCTAAAATTATTTAAGATATATAAGAACAATTTCTCTATACTATAATTATACTAATATTTCCAAAGTTCAGAATTTTTACATTGATCAATGGAATTTTGATAACCATTTCAATCACAAGCTCATGATTTTAAACTACCTTTGATTATCTTCTAGGGATAGACCTAAAGATGCTTCTCATCAGGCTAAAAACATCTCTATCCAATCTATATACCTAGCCCCCTGGACGGAGAAAAGACTCTTCATGCTTTTAAACCCAAAGCCATAGATTTCTCTATGACTCAAAGACATGTGTCTATTCCAGCTGTTATTACAGACACCTTTTGTTGTTTTACAATATGTATTTCAATACAGATTGCAACAATGGTAATGCTAATGTATCTAAAACTTGTATCTTTTTGTAAATTTAAAGATTCATATGAACTTCAGGATATCACAACTTGAGTCCAACTGACACAGGTTAAATGGACTGTAGATACTTTTGTCATGTCAATCAACAGTCTAAGCTTTTCTGCGTATTGCCTACTCCTGAAGGGGAAGTTCCAAATGTAAGACTTTCCCTTTAAGGTCCTTAACGTTAACTTCTGTCCCTAGTCTGTCTGTCTCTGCAGGTTTCCACTCAGCTGGTAGACACCATCTAGGAATCAGTTGTGGACTACAAAACTGAACCAAATGGCTAAGAGCCATGAACTATCTGAAAGCTGATGTAAACCAGTCTAGCCAACAGAATTGCTCCCTCACTGTCTCTTCAGCTGCATAAATGAAGCAGATGCTTCTGATGAATGCCCCATTGCTGGAATCCCTTCCTAGGCCCTCACAGGGGCTTCTAATTCCAGCAGGAACTAATTAAGAGAATACAACACCCCTTAAACCTCAACAAAGACTGGAATGTTAAATTCAAAGGAAACTCCCTAGCAAAGGAAACAAAATGGCTATATATAATGCCTGTCAGCGTACCGGGTTCCCTCATCGTCAAGAAAGTACCTGTTAAAATCAAATAGATCTATCACAGGAAGATTCCTTAGCTAAAATAGTTATACAATATGATAAGATACCCGACCAGTTCTATGCAAAACAAAGAGGCTGGCTTTAAGAAAAAGTTATTCTTCCTATGTTAACCAGTCAGACATAATCAGAGAGATGCTAGCCATTACACAAATTTTCTTTTGGCAAATAAAAATACTAAGATACCTATGCCCCACCCCAGCCTTATCAGCCCATATCATAAATGTACTTGACTGTTCCCTCTCAAGGCTTTGAAAGGGACTCATAAGACAACAAAGGAATGATGGACCAGCCTGACTTCATTTAAAGATTAAAAGCCACTTGTTACAAGATCAAAATAAGCTCATTCACATTTTATGTAAAACTTGGATTAGACCATATCTTGACCCATTTTCTGAAATTTGACATGTTCTACACCCTATTGTATAACCTACACCCTGACAAGATAAAATGTTCTGCCAATAATTTTGAAATGTTCATCCAAGTTCCTGTGTATCCAAAAACCCTTGGAAATTCCCTAGCATTGCAGGTTGGGGGAACTATATAAGCCCCTCATTTTCCTATGTTCTATGCTATTTTCTCAAACCCTGATTTAGGGAGATAGACAGTCATGTCTGACAGAAAATAAAGCTTTCTTAGATTAACCAAATTCTTTGGTCAATACTCTTTACTCTTGCTCAGTGGGATTAACATTAAGCTTTCATTTAAAAAAGGCTATGGAGTATTCAGTATGCTAATGATCTGTTCATTCTAGACTTCAACTCAACCAGAATTTCTGTGAATGGAAGCTAAGAAGAAATGTGTCTGTTTAGGTACTCAGGTACAATCAAATGACCTATTCAACCTCCCAGAAATGTTCATACATCAACAGAAGCCAGTTTCTGATAGCTCAGAAGAGTGGGTAGTTTCCTGCTAGGAGAGCAATTTTAGTTAGAAAACAATAAATTTCTAGCTTCAATAAACCAGACCAGACAAGCAGCCCCCATTGCTCAGGAGTGAAGTCAAATTATCTTTTTATAATTTTTTTTTAATTCCCTCTATATTTAAACAAGGGTGACAATACTTATGATAACTAATGGGACTGTTTCAAAGTTGCATCTTGGGAACTAAAATCAAACATATCACATTATAATTTCAGCCATTTGGAGTGAGAAGCAAATGCCTGAATGATGATGGTCATAGGTGCTTGGGAGCATCAAGATGCAGCTGTACTCAACCCAAGGGAGAAGATGACTCAGCTGAGACCTGGATGATGAGCAAGCCAGGAGCAGAGAGGAAAGAGGAGTGAGTGTTTCACATGGGGGGATCTATAGGTGCCAAGACCTGGGTTCCCAAAGAAATTTGGCAAATCTGGAATACTAGATGGTGTTTGGCATGAGGGGAGCACAAAAACAAAATTAATAATTCAGAAAGTGGAGATTCCATACCCGTGAACAGAAGCCCATCTTCCTAAAAAAGAAACACCAGCAGGAACAATATAAGATCAACCCAGCATAGGCCATCCTGGGAACAACCTACTGAAGGGACCACCTCCCCCCTATTTTGGTAGCCATGACAGGATAAGATGTGCTCGCCTGACTTTGCTGGGCCTGTCCTGGTCACTTGGAGGTCAGATGCCCTTCCTTCTGGCAAGGAACCAATCAGAAGTTAGCTGGCAGGGCTGTGATTTATGTCTCTGGGTATACTTTATGACAAGTGCACAACAGTGATGTGCAGAGCATAGCAAACACCCTGGGAGGTTATGGGCCATAACAATCAACTGACCAATCAACACAGGGCAGGTCCTCCAAGCCTGGAGGTGCACCAATCCTGAGACTATCCTGAGACTGTGTGTATGCCCAGACAGTCCCCTTATGCTACCCTGTAAGATCCCTGTCCCGTGGTTTCTTGGGGTCTTTTCTCCAACCATCTACCACAGTGGATGGATGAAAGGCCTGAGCTAATGGGGTTAGTTCATTAAACAACTGCAATAAAAGACTCTTTGCTTTTGCATCGAAATGGGCCTCTTGGTGATTTTGGGATTCAGAATTTGAGCACAACACTAGTACCAGCAGTGAGCAGAACAGAAAAGCCTCCATGTGGATAAAAAACTAACAGCAAATGTGACCTTCCTGAGATGAGAGGGTAATGCAAAGGTGGTCCTGCAGGGAGATTAAAAGAGCAAGTGTTTGGCAGCTTTCAGGTGACGCACAACTCCCATTTTTACAGGACTCTCCATCTAGACGTGTCCACAACAGATCATAATGTCCTTATAGCAGTCACACTGGAGGCAGAAAAGAATCCATTGACACTGAATGGGGTTAACGGTCACTGTCAACTAGATTACAGAGAGAGCTGAGACCCTTCCCTGCCCTCCACTTCTTGACTGCAGAGGTAATGTGACCAGTCACTTCAGCTCCTGGTACCATGACTCCCCACCATGATGGACTATTGTGGAATATTATTTTAACTAGGCAAAGATGTGTTATATTTGTTTATGCTGTGAAATATTACTTGAACTATATAAAGGTATGTTTGTGCTGCATTTGTTTAATTATGTAAAGATGTGTTGCAATATTTTTCACCTTGCTGGCCTAAGGCACTTGACTGATCTAATAAAAAGCTTAACAGCCAATAGTTAGGTAGTAGAGGGATATATGAGGCTGGTGTGCAGAGAAAATAAATAAGAGAGGAGAGAAGAGAATGAGGGAGAAAGAGAGGGACATACCTGGTGCTAGAGGCCAGGCACCTGTCAGTCAGATACAGTGAAAGTAAGGTATACAGAAGGAAAGAAAGGTAAAAAGCCCTGAGGCAAAATATAGATTAAGAGAAACAGATTAAAATAAGATCTAAGCTAAGACTGAACATTCAAAACTAATATTAAGTCCCCATGCCATGATTTGGGAGCTGGTTGGTGTCACTCTGCCCCCCCAAAAAAACCCTAAAAAGCCTGGTACACTGGACTGCATCACCTCAAAGTAGGAACCCAAATAAGCCCTTCTTTCTTGAAGTTGCTATTATCAGACATGAGGCCACAGCACTGAGAAAGTAATTAATATGTCACGAGTCCTCTCAATTTGCATCCCATTTCTGCATCTAGTTCAGATAGTAGGGGATGCTGGAGAGGTAAGTACAGGATGCTCATTAACACACATACACACACACACACACACACACACACACACACACACACACACATTCATATACACACACATGCTCACACACTCATATACTCACACTCTCATAAACATGCACATATGCTCACACGCAACATATACACACACACACACACACACACATGTTCACACATATATACATATATACTCACACACTCATAAACATACAAACACATACACACACATACATGGTGGGGTAAACACCCTTTTCTGACCACTCTTCCTCTTGCTCCACCCTGCAGTTTCTAACCTCCAGCCTGATTCTTTGTTTTCAAATTATTAGACAGAGCTTTGCCCCTTGGGTTATTTCCTACCCTCTCCCCAGTCATTATTTGAATTTTCCTTTCAGCCAGACCACCTTGAGTGTTGTTCTGATGGATACCTTGACTGGCAAAGTGCTTTGTGTTTAAAAGATGACTGTGAGCCAAAATAAACCTCCCCTTCCAAAGCAAGCTCCAAGTCTTGGAGCCTTTTTTGAAGATTGACATTACCTCTCCCTGGTATTATGATGGTGGGTAAGAGATGTAACCACCCTGGTCCTCTGGCTTCTTCATCCATGAAAGATGAAGGACAGCAGTGCAATGTCCATGTTGTAATCCCAGCATGAGGATCATGAATTGCAGGCCAGATAGGGCTACATATGAGAACTTGTCTCAAAAATTACAAAATTAGACCCCTCCCTCTATTCTGCCCCAGGTAATGCTTCCCCAAGACCACACCATCCCAGCTAGTCCCCAGCCAATGGCTGGGCCCTCCCTCCAACAACAGAAGACTTCCATCAAGCAGACCCAGACCACACAAGCCAGAATGGGTAAATGACCTACCTAGGGGAACTGTATCCCTACCTGAATTCTGTCACCCTTCACCCACAAAAACACAGGCAATAGATAATCTCACACCAGAGGAAAACACACACACACACACACACACACACACACACACACACACACACACCACACACCACCACCACCACCACCCCACCACCACCACCACTACCACCACCACCATCACCACCAACAACAAATAATAAGAATTAATAATTACTGGTCATTAATATTTCTAATTATCAATGGACTCAACCAATAAAAAGACACAGGCTAACAGAATGGATACAAAAACAGGCTCCATCATTCTGCTGCATACAAGAAACACATCTCAGCATCAAAGACAGGTATTACCTTAGAATAGAGGGTTGGAAAAAAACATTTTCCAACTAAATGGACCAAAGAAGCAAGCTTATGTAGCTATCCTAATATCTAAACAAATAAATTTCAAATCAAAATTAATCAAAAGAGATAGAGAAAGACACTTCATATTCCTTAAAAGACAAGTCCACCTAGATGATGTCTCATTTCTGAGCACCTATGCCCAAAATACAAAGGCACCCATGTTTGTGAAAGAAACATTACTAAAACACAAATCACATATTGAACCCCGCACATTAGTAGTGGAAGACTTCAACACCCCACTTTCACCAATGGACAGGTCATCCAGACAGAAACTAAACAGAGAAATAACAGAACTAATAAATGTTGACTCAAATGTACCAGACAGATATCTACAGAATGTTTAACCCAAACACCAAAGAATATACCATCTTCCACATTATCTCTCATCTGCTGTTGTCAAGGCCCTCTGGCATATCCAGTCTGGCTGTCAGGAGTTATCTACTGTGCATGTTCTAGGCCAGCTGTCAGGCTCATTGAGGCTTAGTTATCCTACATGGTTACATTCTGTTTTTCATGTGAATGATTATAATGAATACAGGTGAAATTCAGCATGTTTTTCATTTTCCTTACACGATTAAAAAAAAAAATCCAAAGAACCCACATACATTCAAACCCAAGCAACTTTTTATAGATTAACAGAGTGCAAGCATGCAAATTATTTTTTCTCAGCCAGTTCTTTTGCTGGAAGGCTGCATTTTGTGGTTAAAATAAAGGACCAATCACTTTATTATTTATTTCAAAAGCTAATCTTATAATAAATCTTAAGAGAATCACAAATCTCAACTTATATATATGAAAAACAATCAGTTAGCTCTACTTTAATTTCTCAGGGTGCATGCCCACTCATCAACAGTTTTTTTTTTAAATAAGGAAGTTGAGGACAGAAATGGGTACAAGGAATTAATCATTATCTTTGATCACCATCCCATCTTAGCATGAAAGGTACATCAGCAGTAGCAAAGCTGCCATTTTTCCTGTTCCCTGACCTCAATGAGTTCCTTGTTCAACTGTTAAAAATGTGTCTTTCTAAATTTTAAATTGTTCCCCAAAATTTTCTACCTCAAAGTCATTAACAAAAACATCTTAACCTAACCTTAAGCCATAATGTAAAGCTTTGTTTTAGCTATGATGCACACTGAAACCCATGAATACATCTCCCAATATTATGATGAAAAGAACTTGATCTATCTGGGACTCAATTGTTTTTCTTAATTATTAACCTAAGCCTCACACTATATGACTCCTCAAGAGAAATTCATAAGTCCCAGCTGCATGACACTTCTTAGTTCTTATTTTCTATCCCAGAAGCTACTGCTTTATCAGGGGCAGGGGCAACACTATATCTTGATATATATATATATATATATATATTCCATTAAATTAAACATACAGAGGCTTATATTAATTATAAACAGTTTAGCCTATTTCGCTTATTACTGTCTATCTCCTACAACTAAATTAGCCCTTAATTCTTATCTATGTTTAGCACATGGCTTGGTACACTTTCTCAGGAAGGCATTCTCATCTTGCTTCCTCTGTGTCCAGCTGGTGACTGCATCTCTGCCTTTCCTCTTCCAATAATTCTCTTAGTTTGGTCACCCTGCCTATACTTCCTGCCTGGCTACTGGCCAATCAGTGTTTATTAAACCAAATGAGTACAATTCTTTATAGTGTACATGAGCATTATCCCACAAATCAAAGGGGATTAGATTCAAGGTTTTTGTTTTGAAAAAGAAAGAAGAAAAGAGGGGCTACCAATATGATAGGATAAAAGGGTAGGTTATTAAATCTACTCTGAAAAGAAAAAAGGGAGGATATAGTTTTGATAAGATGAAAGGGTAGATTATTGAATCTACTTTTAAAAAACAACTACCAGTTTTAAATATTTTACATTGATTGGACTTTTGTATATTGTATACAAATATTGTATATGATATAAATTTGAGATTAATTTGTTGAAACATACTGTTCATATATTTCTAATCTTGTTCAAGGTATTGTACCTATACAGTTGATTTACCAATGTAATGCCAATTTCTATTTCATGAAAGTTGTTATTACCAACTATATAAGATATTAAGGAAATGTAGGTTAATAATTAGTCAACTATTACAATTGAACTTGTAGTCATATTAGGCATGTTATAAAGGTCAAACAGATATATTTTAGATAGATATGTCATCTTCAAATACTCCAGAGAGCTACAGAATATGGCAAGTAAAATGTTTTAAGAACAAACGTCCATTTTTTTTATGACAACAAGACATGTCTGCTCCTGGCAGCACCAATCTACAACAGAGAAGATGATGGACATTGAAGAACCTCTACCTGGAGTTTACTTTCTTTGTGGCAAAAGAAGCTACTGGGCAAGAAAGTACCCTTGCCTCAACAGCTGACAGTATGCTGTCCAAGTTGGACAAATAGGACACCAAAAAGAGTAATTGCAAAACTTTGCCAAGACAAGGTGGGAGAGTCATTCAAAAATCCTGCTTCACAGAAAAGTCTGTCAGAGATGCTAGGCCTGTAAGCCAAAGATGGATTCCCCAATGTTGTAGAGGATTCTTGGGTGATTTTCCAAACAGCCAACTGCTTTTGTCATTTCTTACATTCTTTTGGAATTCCCTTGTTTGCACTTCCTGTTTACTCATTTAATAATATTTCCCTCTCGGGTCTCCGCAGGAGTTGAGGACCAGTTAGCATAGTTATAGTTTTCATTGTTTACCAGACTCAGAAAAGAAGCTCACTAAAAAGGTGTAAAGTGTAAAAGTCTGAGAGACATAAAAAGATAATTTGATAATGCAAATTAGAATAGAAAATAAATTAGGCACAAGACTTGAGACTCACCAAGACAGAATAGATAATGAAGTATTTTCTCTGAATCTGTCAAATGCAAGTGGACTAGAACTTTTCTCTGAAATTGTCAAATGCAAATGAACTAGATATAGCTGATTAATTATTGCCTTTGTATATTGTATATACTTATCGTATATAGTTTTTTCTTATGCTAGTTGTAGCCTTCTTTTTGTATTAGACAAAAAGGGAGAATTGTAGTGATATATTATTAATGATTTATTAAAGCTTGCCTGAGGGTATAAAAGCAAAGCCAGACATACTAGCTGGCTATAGAAGAGAGGCAGTGGTGGTACACACCTTAAATCCCAGGACTCAGGAGAAAGGCAGATGGATTTCTGAGTCCAAGACCACCCTGGGCTACCAGAGAGTGAGTCAGAGCTCATGCCTTTAATCCCAGGATTTGAGAAGTATAAAAGGTAGAGGCATTCAGTCTGAGAGTTAGTCTCTAGCCATGTTGTGGAGGCATAGCAGTCTGAATGAATCTGAGGAACAGTGAAGTCGGGAACAATTTGAGGATCACCCTTTTGGTCTGAGCTGAGGTAGAGGTAAGAGCTGGTGGTTTGGCTGCTTTGCTTTTCTGATCTTCAGCTTGAAGCTTGAAGCCAGATATCAGTATCTGGGTCTTTTATTTATCATGCTACATTTATTATAATCCCATACTATATTTACCAAAAAACCTAATCTTTAAAATTCTATTTAAACTAATACTATTATTGTATAAAATCATTGCTTCAGTTAAACAGGAAATCATCTTCATAATAATCCATAGGGGAAAGAGCCCAGTAAAATGGGATATTTCCATGAGATAATCACACTACATTAAAGGCAGTGTGGATCTCACCATACCCATTCACACCATGCCAGATAACAGAGAAAAATGGCAGTGGCAAACATTTAAGGGCACAATGGTAGCAAGAGATATTCTGGAGCCAAAGCCCTTGGGGCCCTTGCTTATCTGAGATTTAGTCATCAGTGCTTTGCTTCCTGGTCAGCTGATTTCCTGAACTTCACCTGTCACCTGCTGCTCCTCTGACATGGCCACCAGCAGCTTCTGGTTATGGTGTTTTATTGAAGGAATAGAAACCCTAACTAAGACACACTTTCTACCCAGAAACCAGGACCCACACCTGGCAGGGTCTCAGAAGCCTTTCCCACAAGACAACACATAGCCACACTATATTCTCCCAAGAACCAGAGAGGGTAACAGATACTATAGAATGGAATACCAGCCAACAGAGACAAGACCAGAAATAAAAATGTGTAATTACAATCCCCCAAACCTAGATTACAGCATAAAAATACCAACAGCTGGAACATAATGTCTCCACTAGTAGCCCCTAAAAAGCTCAATATAATTGAAGCACAAGGATTTCAAAATAGCTATTATGAATAGGTTCATGGTCCTTAAAGAGGATAGAAACAAACTCATTATTGAAACTTATAAAAACACAAAACGTGCAATGAAATGAAGAAAACATTTCAAGACATGAAAGTGTAAATAGTATTAATAAAGAAAACCCAAACTGAGGGAAAACAAGAAATGAAAAGTTAGGAACTCAAACAGGAACCTCAGAGACAAGCCTCACCAACACAATATAAGAGACGGGAGAGAAAATCATCATTTGAAGAGAAGATAGAAGAAATTAATTCGTGGCCATAGAAAATATTAGATCTAAAAAAGTCTGGCACAAAACATCCAGAAAATCTGGGACACTATACAAAGATCAAATCTAAGAATAAGAAAAGAGGAAGGAGGCTGGGTGTTGGTTGCACACGCCTTCAATCCCAGCACTGGGGAGGCAGAAACAGACAGATCTCTGTGAGTTCAAGGCCAGACTGATCTACAGAGCGAGTGCCAGGATAGGCTCCAAATCTATACAGAGAAACCCTGTCTTGGAAAAAAAAGAGGAAGGAGAAGAAACCAGAAACCTAAGGCAAAGGCACAGATAATACTTCCCACAAAAACATAGATTTCCCTAACCTAAAGAGGGACATGGCTATCAAGGTACAAGAAACATACAGACCAGCAAATAGACTCGACTAGAACAGAAAATTCCCACAACACTTAATAATCCAAACACTAAACATATAAAACAAATAAAGAATATTAAAAGATACAACTGAAAAAGACCGAGTAACATACAAAGGCAGAACTATTAGAATAACACCTGGCATTTCAATGGTGCTTCTAAAAACCAGAAAGACCTGAACAGATGTTCTAAAAAACTCTAAAAGACTACAGATGCCAGCCCAGAATACTGTACCAAGCAAAACTTTCAATGACAATAGGTGGAGAAAGACATTCTATGATAAAACCAAATTTAAGCACTATCTGTCTACAAATCCATCTAGCTCTACAGAAAGCACTAGAGGGAAAATTTCAATATGGAGAGGTCAACCACACCCAAGAAAACACAAGGAATAAATAATCTCTATCAGCAAATTGAAAGAGGGGCAAAATAAAACAAAACCCTACACTACCACAACAAATAACAGGAATCAACAAACAGTGCTCCTTGATAACTCTCAACATCAATGGTCTCAATCTCCCAATAAAAAGATACCAGGTAACAAGATGGATGTGAAAACAAAATCCATTCATCAGCTGCATCCAAGAAACATACCTTGATATCAATGATAGACATTACCACATAGTAAAAGAATTGAAAAAATATTCTAAGCAGAAGGTCCTAAGAAGCAAGGTGATACAGTCATTTTAATATCTGACAAATAGACTTCAAACCAAAACTAAGCAGATGAGATTGGGAAGGATATTATATACTCATCAAAGAAAATCCACCAAGAGGTCATTGCAATTCTTAATGTCTGAGCATAAGGCACCCAAGTTCATTTAAAAAAAAAGCACAACTACAGCTAAAATTACATATTGACCCTCACCCGACTTCAATACCACAAATTTCACTAATAGACAGGTCATTCAGAAAAAAACTAAACAGAGAAATGATGGCACTAAACATCATAAACTAAACTAACCTAACAGGAATTTACAGAACAGTTCTCCCAAATGCAAAAGAGTATATCTTCTTCTCAGCACCTCATGGAACTGTCTCCAAAAATGGGGAAAAAAGAAAGTTTCAACATATTCTAAAACAATTTAAATAACACCCTGTATCATATCGGGCCGCCACAGATTAAATCTAGATATTGACAAAAACAGAAACAACAGAAAGCTTACAAACTCATAGAAACTGAACAACTCCCTGCTAAATGAAAAATGGTTACAGATAGAAATTAAGAAATAAAAACATTTAGAATTGAATGAAAATGAAAACACAACATATCCAAACTTGTAGGATACAATGAAGACAAGTCTAAGAGGGAAGTTCACAGCACTAAGTTCCTACATTTAAAACAAATGGATAGATCTCATACTAGTAACTTAATGGCACACATGAAAGCTCGGGAACAAAAATAATAACACCCAGAAGGAGTAGAAGCAAGAAACAGCCAAACCCAGGGCTGAAATCAATAAAATAGAAACAAAAAATTTTGCAAAGATTTAATGAAACAAAGAGTTGGCTCTTTGAGAAAATCAATAAGATTGACAAGCCCTTAGCCAAATTAAGTAAAAGGGGGAGAGAGAGAGACAGAGACACAGAGAGACAGAGAGAGAGAGATCTAAATTAACAAAATTATAGACAAAAGGGGATATAACATTAGACATCAAGGAAATCCAGAAAACCATAAGGACATACTTTAAAAACCTGTACTCCACCAAATTGGAAAATCTAAAAGAAATGGATAATTTTCTATACATTACACCTACCAAAGTTAAATCAAGACCAGATAAGCAATTTCAATAGACCTATAATCCCTAGTATGATAAAAAAAGCAGTCATTAAAAATCTCCTACACAAAATACTTTCAAAGAAGAGTTAATGTCACTACTTCTCAAATTATTCCACAAAAAAGAAGCCAAAGAAACATTGCCTAGTACATTTTATGAAGCCACAGTTACCCTGATGCCCAAAACACATAAAGACCCAACAACAACAACAACAAGAATTACAGACCATGGGCTGGAGAGATGGCTCAGCCGTTAAAGGCTAGGCTCACAACCAAGAATTACAGACCAATTTGCCTTATGAACATATCTGCAAAAATTCTCAATAAAATACTTGCAAACCCAATCTATGAACACATCAAAAAATCATCTACCATGATCAAGTAGGCTTCACCACAGAAATGCATGAATGGTTCAACATATATAAATTGATAAATATAAAAAGACTAAAAAACAAAAACTATATAATAATCTTACTAGATACAGAAAAGGCCTTTGACAAAATTCAACACCCCTTCATGATTCCTGGAGAGATTAGGGATAAAAGGGGAATATTTCAAAATAATAGAGGCAATTTACAGTAAATCCACAGTCAATGTCAACCTAAATGGAGAGAAACTTAAAGCATTTCCATAAAAATCAGGAAGAATCAAGGTTGTCCACTCTCTCCATACCTATTGAATGTAGTACCTGAAGTCCTAGCTAGAACAAACTGAAGGAGATCAAAGGGACATAAATAGAAAGAAAAAAATCAAAGCATCTTTATTTGCAGATGACGTGATTGTATATATAAATTGCCCCAAATAATTCCATGAATAAACTTCTACAGCTGATTAACACATTCAGCAAAGTAGTAGGATACAAAATTAATAGACAAAATCAGTAGCCTTCCTGTATACAAATGACAAATGAACTGAGAAAAAGAAATCAGGGAAATAATACCTTTCACAATAGCCTCAAAAAAAAATCTTGGGGTAACTCTAATCATGCAAGCAAAAGACTTGTGTGATAAAAATCTTAAGTCACTGTGGTAATTTGAATATAATTGGCCCCCATACACCAATTGGGAGTGGCACTATTAGGAGGTATGACCTTGTTGGAGGAAATTTGTCACTGTGGAGGAGGGCTTTGAGGTCTTCTATATAGGCTCAAGGTACACCCAACGAAACAGTTCACTTCCTGTTGCCTGCTTATCAAGATGTAGTTTCTTCTCCACTTTTAGCTCCTTCTCCTGCACCATGTCTATCTGCATGCTGCCATATCCCACCATGATGATAATGGACTAAAATTCTGAAATTGTAAGCCACGCAATTAAATGTTTTCCTTTACAATAGTTGCCATGGTCATGGTATCTCTTCACAGCAATAAAACCCTAACTATGACAATTGTTGAAAAAAGAAAATATCAGAAGATGGTAATGTCTCCCATGTTAATAGATCAGAAGGATTAATACAGTAAAATTGCCATTTTTCAAAAGCAATATATTGATTCAGTTCAATCCCCATCAAAACTCCAACATAATTCTTCCCTGGACTTGAAAAGGCTTCATATAGAAACACACACGCACACACACACACACACACACACACACACACACACACACACACACACACACACACACACACACAAAAGCAGGATAGCTAAAACAATAGTAGAACTGCTAGAGGTATCACCATCTTCAACTTCAAATTGCCCTACAAAATTATATAAATAAAAACAGTTTGGTATTGGCACAAAAATAGACTTATAGACTATTGACCAATGGAATTGGATTAAATACCCAGACATAAATCTACACACCTATGAATACCTGATTTTTTTAATCAAGAAGCCATACATACACACTGGCAAAAAGACAGAATCTTCAACAAATGGTGCAGATCAAACTGGGTGTCTGCTTATAAAAAAAATCAAAATAGATTCATACAATCACCTTTTGAACAGTTCAACTCCAAATGGACCAAAGATTTCACCCTAAAAGAAGAGAAAGTGGGAAATAGCCTTGAACCAATTAGCACAAGAAAAAGACTTTCTGAACAAAATATTATTAGCACAGTCACTGGGATCAACAATTAATAAATGGAAAATCCCATGAAACTGAAATTTTATGCACAACAAAGGACATTATCATTTAGTGGCGTATAGTGGCAGCCTACAGAATGGGAAAATTTTTTTATCAGCTACACAGCTGATAACAGAACTAGTATCCAAAACATATGAAGAACTCAAAAACCTAGATACCAAGAAAACAAATGACCCCAATTTTAAAAGGAGGATGGGGTACAGACCATAACAGGTTATTCTCAAAAGAGGAAACTCACATGGCTAAGAAATACCTAAAGAAATGTTCGACATCCTTAATCATCAGGGAAATGCAAATCAAAACTACTTTGAGATTTCATCTTCCACCTGTCAGAATGGGTAAGATCAATAAAACAAGTGACAGCTCATGCTGGCAAGGTTGCTAACTAAGGGGAAGACTCATCCATTGCTGGTGTGAGCATGAATGTGTACAGTCATTATGGAGATCAGTGTTGCACTTCCTCAGGGAAATAAGAATCAATTTACCTCAAGATCCAGCTATACACTCAGCCATATACCCAAAGTGCTACAATTGCCACAAAGACACTTATCCAATCATGTTCATTACTGCTCTATTTATAATATCCAGGGATTAGAAACAACTTAGATGCCCATCAGTGGATGAATGAATAAAGAAAATGTGGTACATTTATACAATGGATTATCACTCAGCTTCTGACAAAATGAAACCATGAAATTCACAGGTAAATGGATGGAGCTAGGGAAAAAACTCATCCTGAGTGAGGTAACCAAGATGCAGAAATATAATTATGGTATGTATTCACTTATGAATGTTAGCCATTAAGTCTTTAATAAGGCAGATACAGTCCGGTCAATAGAACCACAGAGGTTAGGTATAGAATAAGTGACTAGTGGACATGGATGGATCTTCCTAGGAAAAGGAAATAGAATAGATAGTTATGGATGGATGGAGGTGTGGACTGGGAAGATCAAATGGGAAGCAACATGGAAAATGGGGGATCAGGAAGGGAATACGGGGAAAGACAGCTAAAATTAGGGGCCATTTGGTGAATTATATGGAAACCTAACACAGTAGAAGCTTCCTAAATGATAACATATATGAAATCCCCAAACAATGGGAGGACTGGACATCTCTCATAAACCAGGAATGGTTTACATCCAATGCACATAAGAAATCATAGACTAAGGCAGCATGCACAGCACCTGCATGAGTCTGTACCAGATGGAGTCTCAGCACTGAAGGGGGAAGTAGACACATACCCTTATCCCTAACCCAGAAGCTATCTGCAACTGATAACCACTCACAAATGGAAAATTAGTTTTGTTCAATGGAGTCTCACTAGGGATACCAACCACTCTCAAGGGCAGGCCCCATGCCCAAGCTACTAAGCAGACAAAACAAAACAACTCAATGGCATCTTTGGGGGGTTCTTTTTCTCATAATGTTTTATCAGGGCATTAAAAAAACAGTACAGGTCCTTTGTGTACATATTACGCCTTTGAATTTTGTGGTTTTATGGAATTTCTTTATGTGTAAATGCATGAGTCTCTGTGTCTATATGTGTTTCTTGTGGTTTTTCTCTGTCTCTTTTTCTTCTATTTTTCCCTATTACAACTTGTTTGGTTTTGTTTTATCTTATTTTATTTTAATTATTCTTTAGATGCCCTTTTGTTTTCTATGGGGAGACAAAAAAAAAAGGTATGGACACAGATGGGAAGGGAGGTGAGGGAGAATCTTAGAGGAGTTGGGAGATATATAATCAGAATATATTGTAGGAAAAAATTTATTTTCAATAAAAGAAAAGTAGGAAAAATTCAAACTAATAGAAAAATTCAAAATCTTGCACTCACGATTCATGGAATGATGTTTCCACTTCTTTTTCCACTTTAATCATTTTTCATTTGAATTAGAAACAAGATTGTTTTACATGTCAATCCCATTTCCCTTTTCCTACCACACCCCAACTAAAACTCTACCTATCACATATCCTTTCTGCTCCCCAGGGAGGATGAGGCCTTCCATAGGGGGTCATCAGAGTCTATCATATCCTTTGGGATAAGGCCTAGGCCCACCCCCATGTGTCTTGGCTCAGGGAGTATCCCTCTATGTGGAATGGGCTCCCAAAGTCCACACCTATGCTAGGGATAAGTACTGATCCACTACAAGAGGCCCCATAGATTTCCAAAGTCTCCTCACTGACACGTGCCTGGGTTCTGGATCAGTCCCATGATGGTATCCCAGCTATCAGTCTGGGGACCAAGAGCTCCCCAGTGTTCAAGTCAGCCATTTCTGTGGGTTTCACCAGCCTGATCTGGACCCCTTTGCTCATCACTCATCCTTCTCAGCAACTGGATTCCAGTTCAGTTCAGTGATTAGTTGTGGGTGTCTGCTTCTACTTCCACCAGCTGCTGGGTGAAGGCTGTAGGATGGCATATAAGTCAGTCATCAATCTCATTATCAGGGGAGGGAATTTAAGGTAGCCTCTTCTCTGTTGCTTACATTGTTAGTTAGTGTCATTTTTGTAGATCTCCAGACATTTCCCTAGTGCCTGATTTCTCTTTAAACCTAAAATGTCTCCCTCTATTATGGCATCTCCTATACAAATCGGAAAGGAAGAAGTCAAACGTTCACTATTTGCAGATGATATGATAGTCTACATAAGTGACCCAAAAAACTCTACCGGGGAACTCCTACAGCTGATAAACACCTTCAGCAAAGTGGTAGGTTACAAGATTAACTCAAAAAAAGTCTGCAGCCCTACTATATACAGATGATACAGTC
The DNA here is from genome assembly GCF_003668045.3 of Cricetulus griseus. Classification (NCBI taxonomy): domain Eukaryota; kingdom Metazoa; phylum Chordata; class Mammalia; order Rodentia; family Cricetidae; genus Cricetulus; species Cricetulus griseus. The sequence goes on from NC_048596.1 coordinate 81,298,327, forward strand.
GTGAAGAAAGAAATCAGAGAAACATCACCCTTTACAATTGCCACAAACAACATAAAATGCATTGGAGTAACACTAACCAAAAAAGTGAAAGACCTGTACCGTGAGAATTTTGAGTCTTTAAAGAAAGAAATTAAAGAAGATACCAGAAAATGGAAAGATCTCCCATGTTCTTGGATAGGTAGAATCAACATAGTAAAAATGGCAATCTTGCCAAAAGCAATCTACAGATTCAATGCCATTCCCATCAAAATCCCAAAATTCTCAACTTTATATGGAAAAACAGAAGACACAAGATAGCCAAAACAACCGTGTACAATAAAGGAACTTCTGGAGGCATCACCAGGCATCCCTGACTTCAAGCTCCATTACAGAGCTGAAAACTGCTTGGTATTGGCACAAAAGATACACAGGTAGACCAATGGAATAGAGTTAAAAACCCTGATATTAACCCACACACCTATGAACACCTGATTTTTGACAAAGAAGCTAAATTTATATGATGGAATAAAGAAAGCATCTTCAACAAATGGTGCTTGCGTAACTGGATGTTGGAATGTAGAAGACTGCATATAGATCTATGTCTATCACCATGCACAAAACTTAAGTCCAAATGGATCAAAGACCTCAACATAAACCCAGGCACACTGACCCTATTAGAAGACAAAGTGGGAAATACCCTTGAATTAATTGGTCCAGGAGACCGCTTCCTGAACATTACACCAGTGGCACAGACATTGAGATCAACAATTGATAAATGGGACCTCCTGAAACTGAGAAGCTTCTGTAAGGCAAAGGACACAGTCAGCAAGACAAAACGACAGCCCACAGACTGGGAAAAGATATTCACCAACCCCACATCTGACTCGGGGTTGGTGATCTCCAAAATATACAAAGAACTGAAGAAGCTACTCTCCATAACACCAAACAATCTAATTAAAAAGTGGGGGGTACAGAACTAAATAGACAATTCTCAATAGAGGAATCTAAAATGGCTGAAAGACACATAAGGAAGTGTTCAACATCCTTAGCCATCCGGGAAATGAAAATCAAAACAACTCTGAGATACCATCTTACTCCTGTCAGAATGGCTAAAATCATTTTTGATGATTTGTTTGATCATCAATGATTGTTTATACTGGAGAGGATCTGGAGAAAGAGGAACACTCCTCCACTGATGCTAGGAGTGCCAACTTGTATAGCCACTTTGGAAATCAGTATGGCATCTCCTCAGGAATATGGCAATCAATCTACCACAAGATCCAGCAATTCCACTCTTAGGCATATACTCAAAAGAAGCACATTCATACAACAAGGACATCTGTTCAACAATATTCATAGCAGCACTATTTGTAATAGCAAGAACCTTAAAGCATCCTAGATGCCCCTCAACTGAAGAATGGATAGAGAAAATATGGTACATTACACAATGAAGTACTACTCAGCAGAAAAAAACAACAGAATCTTGAAATTTGCAGGAAAATGCATGGAACTAGAAGAAACCATTCTGAGCGAGGTAAGCCAATCACAAAAAGACAAACGTGATATGTACTCACTCATATGTGGATTTTAGACTTAGAGTAAAGGATTAACAGCCTACTATCCACCCTGCCAGAGAAGCTAGTAAACAAGGAGGACCCGAAGAGAGACATACATGGAGAAGGGGAGAGGGACAAGATCTCCTGAGCAAATTGGGAGCATGGCGGGATGGGGGATGGAGCTGGGAGAATGAGAAGGGGAGAAGAGGAGGGGTGAGGAGGACATGAGGGAGCAGAAAGGTTGAGTCGGGGGAAGAATAGATGTTCCCACTTCTTAGTATAAAACTCCAGCCAGTTTATTTTTCCTTCCAGTGGTCCTGGAGGATTAAAGTTTACTTCTGTCTAAAGAAAAGAAAATATAGAAAAAAACAAGCACATCAAAAATGGGTCATAGAATTGAACAGAGATTTCTCAAAAGAAGCAATACAACTGAGTAATAAATATATTTGAAGTATTCAACATCATTAGCCACTATTTTGATATCCCGTCCCAATCCGTATGGTTATCATAAAGAAAAGGAATATTACAAAAGCAGGCTAGGATATGGGGGTGCTGCTTATCCACCGATGCTGGGATAATAAATTGGTACAGTCAATATAGCAATCAGTGTGGAGGTTTCTCAAAAAGCGAAAAATAGAACTCCATATGATCCAGCTGCACCACTTCAGGATATATACCCAAAGGACTCCAAATGCTTCCGTGGAGCTATTTACACATCCATGCTTATTGCTGCTCTGTTCACAATAGGAAATGGAGTCAGCCTGGATGTCCATCAGCTGATAAATGGATAATGAAAATGTGGCATATATACACAATGGGATTTTATTGAGCTATAAAGAAAAATGAAAATATGAAATCTGCAGGAAATGGGTCTAGCTGGAAAATAGTGCATTGAATGAGGTGACCCAGGTCCAGAAAGACAAATGTCTCTGGTCCTCCTTCATATGTAGAAGGTAACATTAAATCTTGAGATTTGTGTGGATGCTTTGGCATTTGTGTAGAGGTCAGTATACTAGAAAGGGCCCTTGAGAAAGAAGAAGAAAAGAGACCTTAAAGGGTGAAAAGAGAGTAAAATATATAAATATGAAAATAGGGAGAAGGGGAATATTACAGGTTAACGATTTAAGTGGGGATATGGGCAGACAGACAGGGAAGAGGAGGGGATGGGGGTGGGCTAGCCAAAGCTAAGGATATATGGAAAACTCTTATGGAAATGAGTACTTTGTAAGTTAATTAGAAATATATACCTTTACAAAAAGGAAGTTTTGACAAAGATTCCCTCATGAGTGGACAATGTTTCTACCCAAAGACATTAAATGAAAATTTCAGTGCCAGGCATGGGATACCTCCCTATGAGTTATAGGTCAAAAGTTCCCAGAGACCTCTAAACCAACACAGGCTTTTGCCATTGCTCTTGGTTGCCCATCATAACTAGAGAATGCTGAAGAGCTGAAGACACAATACACACTGATTGTGGAACATAGAGAAATCAAGCTGCAATTGACCTGAAAACTTCCTCCCTGCTGGCTAGCTTTCACAGTGCTGGCAGGTACTACTCAGGTTATGGTTTTACCCAGCAGCAAAACCTTCAATGCTACAATACTGACCTTCCAAGAAAGATGTGCCCAGTGCTGGCATGAACATTATACAGGTAACTGATTAGGTGTGAGTCCCCAAGAGAGGATTCATGCCTGCCACTGTAAAACTGGTCTGAAGCTCAGGGGGTCATAGACACTGGCAGCAGGGGGTAGGATGGAGCTGTTACAGCTGGTTTTCTGAACGGACACCCTGTCAGACTGTCTTCTGAATACTTACATTTCCACCCATAGATTGGCACTGCTCCTAACTTTTCGAGAGAAGCTTCCGCTTGAATGGGCAGCAGTCAGTGTTGAGACTCACACCTGCTCAAGATGCTGAGAATAAGTGACTGTTGAGTATTCAGCCTTACATGAGACATCAGTGTTCCCAAGGCTCGGGGAACATGGGGGAGAAGGGGCCAGAAAGTATGTAAGACCTGGAGAATGGGGTGGAGGATTCTGAAATGCTGTCTTCCAGACATGACTTAGCCATTGTTCTCATGAACTCTCCTCAGCTATGATTACCTGTGCAAGATCACGCCATGATGATCAGTTAATATTTTAGCAGGCAGCACTAGTTGGACTCAGAAATTGCAATAAAGGGGTAGGGCAGAGAACATGAAAGTAAGGACACATGTTAGGGTTAAAGGGAAATGGGAGGCGGACTGGAAATGGGTAGATCAAGATCTGGTATATTCATGTATGAAATTGTCAAAGGATAGATAAAAACAAATTAATAAAACTCTGTTAGCATCTTTTATTCTCTATGAGCCACTTCCCCAAGGCTCTTGTATTACATATGTCTGTTATTGATATGCTCCACTGTCTCCTTTCAAATACAAACTACAGAGGGAACAAAATGGCATGGGGTTTGTTCACTGTTATGTCTAAAAGAAAGCAGGATCTCGGTACATATTATTGAACAAATGAGGCAATGAAGGGAATTTCCAACTCAAGGAGATCAAAAGATGTTGGGTATCCAACATTTCAACAAGAACTCACTATAAGAGCCTGACAGAAACAGAACCAAACAGCTTGCAGACACTCAGAGGAAGCAACGCTAAAAGCTGAATCAATAAGACACTCAAATCAGACAAATAGAGATTAAGAGAACAAGACTTAAGTAATATGTGGGATTCCAAGAATGTGTGATTTTATGGTTCATTCTTACAGTTCTTCAAATTATGCTTCTTTGTCTTGTCTGTATGATGGAGGCCCAGGTGTGGACCAGTGCAGCTTCTGGATACACCACCAAAGGCTAAGATACAGAAATCCTGTTATTTGTAGTACTGTGGATTGAATCTGAAATGTCCTCCAATAGGCTCATGTTTTATTTGATATGCATAGGTGTTTTGCCTCTGTGTGTGTGTTGGGGGTACTATGTGTATGCCCATAGTACCTCATGCCTCATAGTCTGTAGAGGCTAGAGGGGGGTAACAGATCCCCTGGAAAGGGTTACAGTATTTTTGAACTACCAAGTGGGTGCTGGGAGCCAAACCCCAGTCCTCTAGAAGATCCACCAGGGTTCTTTTCCACTGATCCATCTCTAACCTCCAAGTGTTTGCTCAATTTGTGGTGCCATTCTGAAGACTGTGAAGGCTTCTGGTAGAAATAAGTCACCAGGGATGGCCTTCTAAAGCTGGTGTCACTGCTTTGTTGCTGTTCTGACCTCTCTGCTTCCTGGCCCAGGCCATATGACAGCCACCACTGTGTGCTCCTCCCCCAAGGTTGCTCTTTACCTTCCTTACCATGATGGATTGTGACCCTCTGAAATGATGAGCCAAGAGAAATTCTTCTCCACTAAGTTTCTTCTGTCAGATATTTTGTCCCGGCAACAGGAAAAAATTAGCCAATACCAGTGGCAACACAATACACATTAGTCAGAAGAATATGATGTTGTAGAAAATTGGTGGGGACAGACAAATATTTAACACATGTTCTGGCTCACATGAGGCACTCAAAATCAGATTTCATAGAAGCAGAGAACATAGTAGTGGCTGTCAGAGAGACGCGGGCTAATGGATTCCTAAATACCACTGGATAGAGTGATGTTAGTGCTCTATGGAACAGTAACATGACTCTACCTAACAATCATTCATTGTCTATTTCAAAGAAGCTAGAAGAGAAAATTTTAAATGTCACCAACATAAAGAATTAATAAGCATCTGAGATGATGGATAAGCTAATTATCATGATTTGATTATTATATATTATATATGCATCAAAATATGCTTTCCCAAAAAAGATGTCAACATAACGTGTCAAAGATTGTTTGACATTTTCTGAGACAAAGTCTCCCTATGTGGCCTTGACTAATCGTGTGTGTGTGTGTGTGTGTGTGTGTGTGTGTGTGTGTGTGTGTGTGTGTGTATGTGTGCACGCGCGAATGGTGTAGGTGTGTACCTGCATGTGAAGTCCAGAAGTTAACATTAGGTTTCTTCTTCAATTGCTTTCCACCTAATTTTTTTGAAAGCGTTTCTCACTGAGCCTTGAGCTAACCAGTGAGGCTAAGGTGATTGCCTGCAAACCCTAGGGGTCCTCCTGTCTCTATCTCCCCAGCACTGGGATAGCAGGTTCACAGTATCATGCTCTACTTCTTTTTGCAGGTGTGCTGGGGGGGGGGGTTGTCAAACGCAGGTTTTCTTGTTTGTGTGGCAAGGACTGAACCATTTCTCAGCCCCTTAGGTTGATCTTAGATTTGAAATCCTCCTGCCCCAGCTTCTCAAGTAATGGATATGTATATCTCCACACCAGGTCTTTGTAGACCTTTCAAAAGATACAGAGCTTGGAAGTTGGTAGAATCTGACTAGTTTTGTCCCAAAAGGTGCACACAAATGGCACCAGAATGGAAGCTTTCTAGAAAGACATGGAGCCAAAGAGAAGGGATAGCAGAGAGGAGGAGGAGGAAGAGCTACCACTCTGAACATTAGTTTTAAGACTAGCAATCAGAGCAGGGAGAGAATAAATAGCGATCAGTTATACAGAAAATGAGTTCTTCTTTGGCATAAAAGTGCTTGTGTTATTACCTGGATGGCTTTGTGTTTAAGTGATTATGTTGCCATAGAATTTTTCATAATTCATCAAAATTCATAGGTCGTAGAAAGTCAAGAAAAAAGAGTAGGTGGAAGGATTATTGTTTGAAGTTCAATTCAATAAATATAATTTATTTTTCTATAGAGCCCTTTATGTGAAATATTGCCAGTCGTTTTACGGTCTAACAAGACTGACTTTGAATGACTTAAGTTATTTGCTTTTGAGCCAAATGGACATTTACGAACATTTTAACATCCCCCTGTACTAAATGAAGTGATATACTGCAGTTCTCGATATAATTTCTGTCACTCCACTATCTTCTGTCGCTTCAACTCCTTGCTGAGCTCCAGAATGACATGAAGTGGTAATTGCTGCTAGGCATTTCTTGTAGAGAAAAATGCATCTCCCCTTCCAACTGAAGGGCCTTTTGCACAGTGCTAGGTAGGGGTCACAGGAAAGAAGAAAGCTGGGGATGATGCCACCATCTGGACAGTGCCTTGAACTATGACTGACACTATATGTGACTGACTCAGACACAGCCACAGGCCAAATGGTGCTCTAGACCCTGGGGATGCAAATGTGACCCAAATACAGCCTTGTCACTTTGCCTTACCACACCTCCTTCTGACACTTGAATAAACAGTCCTGAGAAAGGCAATTTGCATCTTTGCTGCACTCTCTGCAGAAACTGACAAGCAGAAAAGGCCTGCATACTGCACAGCAAAACCCCCAAATCCTCCTGCCCCCTGCTGAGTCTTCTCACTCCACACTCCTTACAACTTGTTCATAAATCAAGCCTTCATGAGCCTCCTGAGTCTCTGCCCTCCCTGCTTAGACTCAGCTCTTCACCTTTCTTCACTGTTACCCCTGATACCATAGGAGAACAGGGAGCAAACAAGGAGGGCCTGGGGTCCGGTGACCCCACAAGGACTTATGACAGTGTCTTTTTCCTCCTTCCAGAAGCAACTATTCCGAGCATGCACACCTAGACTATCAAGTACTGTTATCACCAGCATTTCCTGTTGCTTTAGAAAAGCATCTTTGAATTAAACCAAAAAATAGAAAAAAAGAAAGGAAAGGAAAACAACTGGATATAATTTTAACACAAGCAACAAATATTTAATAACCTTTCAGGCAATGTGTGAACACCTCCAGAAGGAATGGACTTGATCTTCTCTCATTCTCAGAACCAATGGCCAGTTCTTCAGAATTAGCCTAGGAACCAAGCTGACATTTTAAAGCATTTATAGTAAAATACACACACCTTAAAATGTGTCATTTCAGCCTGGTTTAATAGTACAGTTAAATGAATTTCCTACATTCACAGTGACTCACAGCTCTCCCCATCATCTGTCTCCAGACCTTTCCTGTCACCTCATATGGGAGCTCTGCTACCATTAAACACTCCCCATTTCTCTGTCCCCAAGCCCTAGAAACCTCCATTCTGTCACTGTGAGTTGCAGAGCAGGAATCATCCATCTCCAGCTGCTCTTTTGGGGTGGCATATTTCATGTAACACAATGTCCTGGATATTCTTCCAGATTATAGCAGATGTCAGATTTGTCCCCTACCAAAGGCTGAATTATGTTGAATGTGCATAGTGCCATGTTTTCTTTACTCATTCTTCAGTGGATGGATCTAGGATTTCTGCTACATTTTGATTACTGAAAACAATGCTACAATGAACATAGGTGACTTAAGCCATTTTTTTTCTCCAGCAGAAAAGTTCGTTCCATTCTTTCCAAACTTTTATTGGATAGAAAAATAGCACCCATGATCATTTAAATGTTCAAAGCCTTTATCTCATTAACTAGATGTTTGTGGTCACTCACTATTTCTCCAAGAACTTCTTCCCATCACATCTGACAGACTATAGCTTCCTCCAATAGAATTGGCTACACAGTATCTGGACACATACAATTGGATGGGAACCAACCCTGGCCTGGGGACTCCAAGGTATTGGCTGGAATGAGCCAATTAAATCCCTCCCTGCAAGGATTTGAATCTACACTTTGTTGGGAGGTTGGGTTGATTGTGTTGAGCACTGGACTTAAAGTCAGAAATAGTGGGGGCATGCTTAGACCAGAGCCTCCCCTCTGAGGACAGAAAGTGGGAAAAGTCAATCTGAGGGAGAAAAGTAAGCCTTACACATAAAGAAAGATAGGAGATCAAGCAAAGCAGAGAAACTCCCACTCTCCCACTAAACTAGTATTTCTTGGCTTGGCTTTGCTGCCCAGCTGGGGCCCATTTCCCACACTGTGGGTTCCAAGGGATGCCTGTGTGTCTTTCCAAGGAGTTTCCTAATTTGCTTAAACTATTTTGAGTGTGGCTTTTCTATACATAGAAAAGCTTTCTATGTATAGAAAAGCCACACCCATGGTGTCAAGATAATCTATTGAGATACTCACTTCTGTCTTGTTTCTCAGTCCAAGGAAAGAAACATGAAAAGACAATTTTTCTTTTCTTTCCAACTCCTAGAACAACAGCCACATTTTTATGCATGTGTCTGTTCTTGAGGGGTGCATGCGAGTGTGTGTTTCTGACAACTTCAGGTGTCATCCTCAGGAATGTCATCCTCATTTTTGAGACAGGGTCTCTCACTGGCCTGAAACTCAAAAATCAGGCTAGACTACCTAGCAAGAGAGCCTCCAGGGATCCTCCCCTGTCTACTCCTACCCCTCCTCCCATCTCCTCTTACCTCCTCTCACCCTCCCTTATCCCCCCAGCCTACCCCTAAGTCCACTTTTCCTTACTAGTAAGGGCTGCCATGAGGAGTCAACATAGTCTGGCACAGTAAGTTGGGGCAGGACTCGGTCCCTCTCCTATGCATTAAGACTGAGCATGGCATCCCACCATAGGGAAGGAGTTCCAACAAGCTAGCTCATGTACCAGAATTATGTTGTGGTACTACTGCCACTAAGCATGGCATCTCATCCTAAGGAATGGGCTCTAACTAGCTCCTGTATTGGGTTTGTATTGTGGTCCTCCTGCTAGGACTACTCTGATAGTCCAAGCTTCACAACTGTCTCCCACATATGGAGGACCTAGTTTGGTCCCCCGGAGTCTCCACAGTTGTAGGTCTAGAGTTCATGAAGTTTCTGCGAGCTTGGTTCAGCTGTCTCTGTAGATTTCTCCATCATGACCTTGACCTCCCTTGCTTATATGTCCTCCCTCTCTTCACCTGGATTCCCAGATCTCAGCCTGGTTCTTGGTTGTGGATTTCTGCATCTGGTTCCATCAATTACTGTATGAGGGCTCTATGATGATAGTTTGGGTATTCATCAATCTGATTACAGGGTTAGGCAAGTGCAATGTCTAGCATTCTTAAGTAGGTTCTGGGCATTGAACTCAAGCTCTTGTGCTTACAAGCAAAGCACTTTACCAACAGAGCTACCTACCAGTCACATTTTGGTGATTTTCCTTAATTATAGTTACATATCACTGTCCAATATGGTAACTACCAGACATGTGTGGCTATCAAGTTCTTGATGCATGGTTCAACTGTGTAGAACATCTAATACACATTAATCAGTACCAATGTTGGATATGAAGCAGCTCTCTATTAATGTTATGCTGGTTTGGTGTTGAAGTGGTGTCTTAGGGTTTCTACTGCTGCAATGAAACACCATGACCAAAAAGCAAGTCGAAGAGGAAAGAATTTATTTGGTTTATACTTCCACATTATTGTTCTTCCTTGAAGGAAGTCAGGACAGGCACTCAAGCAGGGCAGGAACCTGGAGGCAGGAGTTAATAATGCAGAGGCCATAGAGGAATGCTTCTTCCTGGCTTGCTTCCTATGGCTTGCTCAGCCTTCTTCCTTAGAGAACCCAGGGCCATCAGCCCATGGATGGCACCACCACAATGGGCTAGGCCCTCCCTCACTGATCACGAATTGAGAAAATGCATTAGAGCTGAATCTTATGGAGGCATTTCCTCAACCAAGGCTCCTTCCTCCCTGATAGCTCTAGCATGTGTCAATTTGATGCACAAAACCAGCCCATACATGAAGTATTAGTTGCTTTCCTTCCAGGTGACTAAATCTTTAACAGAAACATTTCGAGGGAGGAGAGGTTTATTTGACTTACAGATTTGAAAGTACAGTCCATCATGCCAGAGTAGGCATGGAGGCTGGGGGTGGTTCAAGGCAGCAGGAATTAGAATCTTGTTCTTTTTGTGGCTGATTGGGAAATATAAAGCTCAGTCTAGAAGCTAACTTTAGCTATGGTGGCAAAGGCCCATCCTCAAGTGACTCACCTCCACCAGCCTTGCCTTCTGACCCAAAGTCCCCCAAAGCAGGCCATCCACTGAGCTGGCATTCAAACACATGAGTCTAAGGGGGCCATTTGACATTCAAACTGTAACAAGCACTGCCATTTTTAATACATTTGGTTAAATAAAAATCTATTAAGAAATTTCATTTACTGTTATAATGTGGTTGCTAGAAAGCTTAAATTATATAAATGGTCATGTTGTATCTCTCTTGTGTAGTACCAATGGATGGTCAAGGTCAGTCTTGGGGTCACAGATCATAGAAAGATGTTTTAAGGGATTTTTTTGTTTTGGTTTGGTCTTTGTTTACTTTTTTTTTAATTTTAGCACTTACCTAGGCCTGTAGTTGGCAGTTGAGACTAACCATGGACTTAAGCTAGAGCTCCTGAGTTTGGCTGTTATTAAATAGAAACTAGTGTTACCACAGGGATGAACTAGTTCTTCAGCTGACAGGATGGAGAGGTAGAGTCTTTAGTGCTGGAAGTCTGTGATTTTCTCTCCTGCAGGATAGTCAAGGCATCATGTAGTGATACCTGAACACTAGGGGTGCTCATCACATACCAAGATGTTGGAGGCTGGGGAGAGAGAAGTCCCTGCATCTAAGCCATAGCTTAGTTCAACTACTGGAGGGAACATATCCCAAAATAAACAGCTGAAGACTACCTGACTTCCTGGTACCAAAAATAAGCTCTGGGATTTGACACAACCCATGGGGTGGAGGAGGCAGCAGATACGATAGAAATGACACACTTCATTGGTCATCTTCAGGAACTCACAGCCAGGCTTAATTTTATCTAGAAAAATAAATATAAAGTTTTCTTCACCTTACCAGTGTGGAACAAATTTGTGGCTGTTTCAGATAGTCTTTGGCTGAGAATCCATGCACCCGCAAGGTAAGGAATCTGAAGCGAAAGGGCCCTGGGCCTCTGTGCATCTGCTGGATGCAGGTCTTGTCCCAAACAGCTTTCATTAGAGCAGCAGGATGCATGCTTTTTAGATGCATTTATTCCTGGAAATCTATGCAGATAGCCAATAGTTAGGTGATGGGGAATGTACTGTGTATGTTTATCTTATTGATTGTTAAATAAAATACTGTTTGGCCAATGAGACAGCAAGTTAGATGGGACTAGACGTCAAAGAGGATTCTGGGAAATGTAGTAGAGAAATGGTGATCCAGGCAGGAAGTGACATGGCAAGGAGACTCATATTTAAGTGAAGGAGAAACAGGAAGGGTCCCTTTTTTCCCTTTGCCTCCTCCAGCGGCAGGATGTGATCCACCGGCAAGGAGGGATGCCAATAAGGCATCTGATAAGATAAATCTTATAAAATATATAGATTTATGATAATTAAGACTGAGCTAACAGATGAGGAATCCTAGTCATTGGCCAAGCAGCTTTGAACCTAATACAAGTTTCTGTGTATTCATTTGGGCCTAACTCTGGCAGGCGGCTGGTGTAAAGCTCTCACGTGGCAGTGGGGCTCAGGCGGCTTTTGGCAGAAAGATTTATTGTAACAGTTAGGAGTCAAGAAAATTTCCACTAGTGTAGAAGCTACTATAACAGGACTCCTGAGTCTAGAAAGATCTAGGGACACTATAGTCCAACACCTCCTTTCTGCTGGGAAGAAACTGAAAGCTAGAGGGTAAGTAGGATTTTCTCAAGGTTCACACCACTGTACTGGAAGATGACTTTGAAAGTCTCATCCTCCTGCTGCCACATCCCAAGCTCTGGGATTACAGATCTGGACCACAATACCTGGCTTAGGTTTTCTTCATCCATTCTAGTACTCTATATGGTCTTCTGGCACAGAGGGAAGCTCCAAACATGCATTTGGCAGAAAGTCAATAGAGAAAATGAGGAGGCAGCTACCTAGAGGTTGTGGATGTGGATCTCTCCGTAGATCTGCTCTTCCACTACAATGGTGTCAGACCTCTAATGAGATGACATCCCCTTTTAACTCACTTAAGGGTCTCAACTACCACAGCCAAATCTTAAACATGCCAACCCCAGGTCTTTCTATCCCTAAAGAAGCCACACGATCAGTATAGCCTTTCTACCCAGGTTACACACAGGTATCTAATTTAAAACATTTCCTTTTTCTGTAAAAAGGAAATGAACTTTACCAAAACTGTGCATATGCATAGACTGTATGCAATTAAAATTCAACCTAGCATAGATGCTGCAGTCACTATAACCCAAACTGAGAAGAAAGTGGCTGAGATAGGCCTTCGTTATTCTCTCATGAAATGATCTGTAATAAGCAGTTAGGGGTCAGTAAAGAGGTCCCAGTGTACCCGTGTTCTAGGTCATTCTGTCTTGTAGCTCTTTCACATGTAAGAGATTATTCTTCCCTGTGTGGTCCAAGAGGGCTTGTCTCCATGCTGCAACCCAGCCAATGAGGGTGGAGATCAGTGGGGAACATGGACAGTCGACCTTGTCCTTTAATGGCAAGACCTTGCAGTCAGTCACTCTCAGCACTTCTGCTCCCATACACTGGCCAGAACTTAGGCACATGGCCACCTCTTATCACAAAAGACATGAGAAAAACAGTCATTATCCAGAGAAGCCATGCACCAAGCTTTTGTTAACATAGAAGAGCAGAACAATGGATATGGGAGACAGCCAGTAGTGTTTTTCATGTTCCTGGGGGTACAGCTGTCCGTGCACATAAACAATGAGCTCAAATGTAAACACAACTTTCCATCCACAAACACGGTGACCACACAGATATATACCACTCCAACACATGCGAATGCACATATACTCTGATTCTGTGAGTGTTTGCATATCCACTCACACATTGGTTTATGGGTAAGTGTATAAAGCACACATATTAGTAATAGAGTTATGTCACTAATGCAAGAATAAATACCAAGAGGGGGATGCAACCAATTTTGTTACCCCACTCTGCAGTGTCCTGACCACCACACCCCAGTCAGCTCATTCCCAGTTCAGTGAAGATGACTCTTGTTAAGTTTACATTTCTTTTTCTATGTTCAGAAAGGCTCAGGAGAGGAGAGGAACTAATAATTACTGGCATTTCCTATTATCATCTGCCCCATTTAACAGTGTGGGATTGTGATGGTTTGTATGAGAATGGCCCTCACAGGCTCATGGATTTGAATACTTGGGATCCAGTTGGTAGAAGTATTGGGGAAGGATCAGGAGGTGTGGCCTTCCTTGTTAGAGGAGCCACATCACTGGGGCAGGCTTTGAGGTTTCAAAAGACCTTGCACCATATACAGTTAACTCTCTCTGCCTCGTGTTTGTAGATCAGATGCAAGCTCTCAGCTACTGCTCCCAGTACCATTCCTTCCTGCCTGCTGCCATGCTCCCCACTATGATGCCATAGATTCTAGTGTTCTGATGCTGTAAGCTCCAAATAAACTCTTTTGTCTATAAGTTGTTATGGTCATAGTGTCTCATCACAGTAAAGAAAATAAACTAAGACAGTATCGTTACTGTGTTGTGTTAACTTGCCTAGGTTAAGGGATGCCCAGAGATTGAGTAAAGAATTACCTCTTTAGCCCGACGTTGGTGGCACACGCCTTTAATCCCAGCACTTGGGAGGCAGAGGCAGGTGGATCTCTGTGAGTTCGAGGCCAACCTGGTCTCCAGAGCAAGGGCCAGGATAGGCTCCAAAGCTACACAGAGAAACCCTGTCTTGAAAAACAAACAAACAAAAAAAGTACCTCTTTTTTTTCTAAAGATTTTATTTATTTAGTATATAGTGTTCTGCCTGCACATATGTCTGCACGGCAGAAGAGGGCACCAGATCTGATTATAGATGGTTGGGAGCCACCATGTAGTTGCTGGGAATTGAACTCAGGACCTCAGGAAGAGCACTGCCTGTCCTCCCAGAGGTCCTGAGTTCAATTTCCAGCAACCACATGGTGGCTCCCAACCATCTGTAATGTAGTCTGGTGCCCTCTTCTAGACTGCAGGGATACGTGCAGGCAGAACACTATACATAAATAAATAAATAAATATAAATTAATTAATTAATTAAAAGAATTACTTCTTTATGGCAGAATGAGGCAGGGCATGGGGAATTAAACACAAAGGAGAATAACATTTAAAGTGGTAGTCAGCCTAGACCAGGAGTCTCTTCTCCAGTTAGGTCCTCCATTGAGGCCTGAAAACAGCAAAAAGGCAGAGGAAAGATGAATGCAGCCCTGCTCCTTTTCAGTTGAGACATTGATCATCTGCTCACTGACAGCAGAGATTCTGGTTCTTGGTTGTTACGGCTTGGGACCCACAGCACTGGCCTCTCTCATTCTCAGGCTTTGTCTTGGACTAGCACTAACCTCTGTCTCTTTCCCTCTGTGTGTGCCTCTGCCTATACCTCTGCTCCTGTCTGTCTTTCTGTCTCCCTCTATCTCTGTCTCTGTCTCTGTCTCTGTCTCTGTCTCTGTCTCTGTCTCTGTCTCTCTCTCTCTCTCTCTCTCTCTCTCTGTGTGTGTGTGTGTGTGTGTGTGTGTGTGTGTGTGTGTGTGCGCGCGCGTGTCTGTCTGTCTGTCTGTCTGTCTCTCTATCTCTGTGTTCTATGGGTCCTGTTTTTAATGGAGAACTCTACTTAATATATTGTAGCTGGAGTATTTTTGTTCCACCAGGTCCCACTGCCCTTGAGCACCAAATAAACACACAGATGCTATATTAATTATAAACTTTGGCCAATGGCTAGGTCTTCTTCTTGCCTATCTCTGCCTTAATTATTAACCCATTTCTATAAATCTATGTATTTCCATGTGGCCTTGGCTTACTGGAGAATGCCCGGACCTGTTACTCCTTTGGCAGCTACACGGCGTCTTCTCATGGTCTCTCTCTGTCTACCTTTTCCAGAATTCTCATCTCCTAGTCCCTCCTATCTCCCTGCCTCTATTGGCCAAACAGTGTTTTATTCATCAACAAATAAGAGAAACATATATACATAAGGACAACCCCCAACAGTATATAGCTAGTAAAATAGAGGCATTAAAAACTGGTTTGCATTGGCCAAGGCTATGTTCTTAAGAGAACACACAGAGAAGAGAGGTTAGAAGAGGGTAGTCTGGCTCCTGCCTGCAACCATAACACACTGTGGAATGCTTCTTCCAACTGTAGGGGCACATAAAGGAGCCTAGTTTATCTCTGACTGTTTTGACTCAAGATCCCAGAAGTCTATGTACCCTGTCATCCTCACTTTATCCCTAAAGACACCTCTGTGGACGCCCTACAGCTCCACAAAGCATGGCACAAAATGACAACAAAGGAAAAAGATTCCTTCAATCAGTATGATAGTCCAGTTCTCTTCCTAACCCTGTGTTGAGGCCTCTATATTAACTTCAAAATACGTGATGGAAGTAGAAAGAAGAAAGGTCTATTCAACTCATAGTCTCAGAGGATGGGGAAGGAGGCATAGTGGAGTCCATGATGGTGGAATACTGAGGAGACAACACACATGGCAGTGGCCCCAGGTGGGAGAGAGCTCGAGACAAAACCAGAAGTAGGAGTAACTTTCAAAAGTTCACCCCTAGTGACCTACTTCCATCCAGGCCCACATCTCAAAGCTTCCACAAACTTCAGGAGTAATGAGGAACCAAGTGTTCAAACAAATGAGTCCATGGGGGACACTTCAGATTCAAAACCATAATAGCCTTTAGCCCATCACAGCCAGAGGCAAAATTCCATCTCCTGAAATCTCCCAGCTAACAAAGATAAAACACTATGGGCTTGACATCAGAATCCAGACAGGCCTGGACCCCATTTGGTCATCATTCAATGCTTCAGTTTCCTCTCAGTTAAATGGGCTTAATACTGCCAACTTCACAGGATTGACAATAGGATGGAATCATGAGTGCCCAGTCCCTATAACAAATGGTCCCCAGGAGCAGATTGGGGACAGTAATGGGAGGAGGGGCTGCCTCAAAATATTCTAGTTTTCTAGAGCCAGTAGTATCAAACTTATATTCTTGGTCACTTTCAGTAGCATAAAATGGCTAAAAGAAGAAAGAAAATAAAACGAAAGAGGAATGGATTTTGACTAAAATACCCAATCAGCAGTTTAGTAGCTGTATGATGCTGGCTAAGTCACTTAACCTTTGTATGCTTCAATTTTTCCTTACTCAAATGTGGAGTGTATTTCCTGGCGTTTGAGATGAGAATCAAATTAGGAGAAAATACAGTGCCGAGGAAGAAATGCCAAAGGACCGTCTCTCCTGTTGCCATTGGGCTTAGGGATGCCAGGTGGGAGCAGATTATGCCACAAGCAACTTATAGATGTATTTTCTTTAGATGCAGATTTCCAGTTACTTCTCATCCACCGTCTCATCAAAGATGCTGGCTTCAGTCAGTCTGCTGTGTGACAACTCCTTCCTTTTTATTTATCTCCAAACCTAGGAGAAAGAGTGGGCTGGCTCTTGCCTTAGGCAGACAATGCTGAGAAATATAAATTGCTCCCACAGCCATCCCTGACAAAGAAATATTTGAGGCTCTGTATGAATGAACTGCAAATTCCTCCCCCATACCCTTGGCCCAGGGGAAGAGGAGGACACCAAAGCTTCATCATCATCTGGCTTCATGGAGAAATGGATGAGTCTCGGGGATTCCTGGAAAATGACAGGTAGGAGGAGGCTTCTGGGACAAGGGAGACAATTTACTTACACAGTAGCATCTAAATAACAATGCCCAGTTGTCCTCAGGACACCTCCATCATCGCAGGAAAAGGAGCTCTGTGCAAGGGAGGCCACTGCCAGGAGGTAATTACCTTCCATGTCTGCCTCTGCCATTGCAGAAGGACAGGGGCAACTGCCTCTCTCCTTGGCTTGCATACTCTGTAGTATATGCATGTATGGGGGTGGGAGATGATGCAGGGTGTGAGGCTCTAAGCTCAACATTTATTACTTGCAAAAGAGAAAACCATTCTTGGTGTAATATTTTCTGACTGCTCACTCAAGGGCCAACTGTTCTTCAACTATCTTTTGCAAGAATTGACTTACCTAATTCTCCCAACAGCTCATGTGATGTGGGTAGTCTCCTGCTTGTTTCTAGTTTCTGAAGACTGTGGTCTTATAATTTCAAAGGTTCTGGCCTGTGGTTGCTTAGCCCTATTGCCTTTGGGCCTATGGCAAAGTGGTAGCTCATGATCAAGTACTGCTCACCTCTGGGTGAACAGGAAGCAAAGACATCACATATGGGGCTGGGGTTCCAATATCCCTTCAACTCATGTCCTACATGACTTCACTTCCTTCTACTAGGCCCCATTTGTTAATGTTTCCTCACTGACCACTTTAGGGAACACTTGAACTCCAAGTTATACTAGAAAAAAGGCCCAAGAATCCATCTTCCCTACACATTACACAGCATGGAAGAGGTAGGACCTGAAGTTGAACCAGGGGTGTTTCTATCCAGAAATCATACTTTCAGTGAGTGTGTCTGAATGGCACCCAGGAGTCATCCATAGAGCCCAGATGCCTAATGAGCAAAGCAGCAAGCATGTTTTGGATACCAAGTGTCGGGCTGAACTGGATGCACTGACAGTGCGGAGATAATCAGATAAAGGTGCTGCAGAGGAAGAGCTGCCAGGACTAGACATGTGCACCAGCTGTCACATCACAGCAGCCACTGTGCTGGGCACCTTGTGTTGCCTTGCTTCTTTTTAGCTAGCACTTTTGCAGCAGGTACAGCTACACCCCCATTTCACAAAGGAGGCTAGTGAGATACAAACATTCTGTGATTTGCCCAAGAAGAGAGTCAGCAATGGCAAGGACAGAAATCAAAATCAGACAGCACAGCCCCCAGCCTGTCTCCAGTCAGCCCACCTTTTCTCACACAGATCAAGATGTGGCAGGCTATGAACCTATCCAGATAAAGTGTCAAGAGCCTGCAAAGGGGCCCAGGAAAGGCTTCACGGCTCTAACACTGCTTGGGAAAACTGGAGGGATGAGAGGGTTTGTAGACAGATGGAGAAGAGAGAAGGGAGCATTCGGGCAGATGATGCAGCATAAGCAAATGGAGAGATGGGTACTGTGTGGGCTCAGAAAGCAGACAGTGTGCAGCCTGGTTTCATTGACCAGTGAGGAGGGATCCAGAAGAGAAATTTGGTAAGAGAAGACTCAAGCACCAAGGCAAGAACCTTAGACTCTGAGCTGCGAGCAGGTTTGGGGACCATTATTTTTCTGCTTTGAGGTGGAGGTGGATAATACGAGCCAAGGTATCAGATGAGGGTATCATAGTTAGGTTTCCATTGCTGTGAAGAGACACCATGGCCATGGCAACTCTTATAAAGGAAAACATTTAATCGAGGGTGGCTCGCTTACAGTTTCAGAGGTCCAGTTCATTATGATCATGAGAAGGAACATGGCAGTATGCAGGCAGATGTGGTGCTGGAGTGCTACATCTTGCAGGCAGGCAACAGGGATCTGACTGACAGCTACACTGAGGGAAACTTGAAAGAAAGAAACCTCAAAGCCCATCTCCACAGTGACACACTTCCTCCAGGAAGGCCA
Source organism: Cricetulus griseus (assembly GCF_003668045.3). Taxonomy (NCBI): domain Eukaryota; kingdom Metazoa; phylum Chordata; class Mammalia; order Rodentia; family Cricetidae; genus Cricetulus; species Cricetulus griseus. The sequence continues at coordinate 81,317,226 of NC_048596.1, forward strand.
CACTGACTAATAATACCACTCCCTTTGGGGGCTTTTCCCTTTCAATCAATCACTGAGGGGCTGGGCCCAAGATGAGGAGTGAGGAGAAAAGTGCAAATATTTAGGAAAGATTTTATTTGAAAGACAAGGGAGGAGGGTGAAGAAATGGAGAGACAAAAATGAAGGGAGATGGAAACTAAGGGGAAAAACAGGCATGGAGAAGAAGGAAGATGTGGTAAAGAAAAGAAATAGAGAGGGGGAGGGGAGAGGAGGAGAGTGGAGTAGAGGGGAGGGGAGGAAGAACACTCCCAGGAACATCAGATAGACCTTTCTCTCAGTGTTTACTTGTGTTTGGGGTTCACACGTCTGGTGACAGGTATACATCATGTATGACACAAAGGGACACCTAGACATGAAAGTCAACACCCTTCATCCTACAGGAGGAAAGGTGGTGTTAGGGTTCTGGAGAAGTCCCACAAAAGACCACCATCCACATATGCAATCAGCAAGAGTATTTATTATTCTAGCATGCTCGGGCCATCCATTCCATACAAAAGCAAGATGGCAATGACTGTAAGAGGAGCTCACAGGCTCTTTTTAAGCATAGCCAAGGGGAGGTCATTTTATCTATGGTTAGCTTAAGCAAGTAGCGATCATATTAGTATATTCTAGATATCTAGAGTTAGTTAGGGGCTGATTGGGGCTACAGTTTTCCATTTTTGTACAGGTCTGAACAAGTCCCAGGCTTCGTCCTTATTTGGTTATCATCTTGAGGTGTTTATGGCTTAAGCCACAAGGCCTCCTCATCCTTACTGTTGAGGCTGTTGGAGATTGATTGTCCTCTGTTCATGGCTCTTCCTCAGAAACTGCTTGCTCAGCCTCAGGAAACTTAAATTGAGGCCTGATTTCTGAGAGAAGACAAAGCAGCTTGATATGACATCTACTTGGTCGTCTTGGGTAGCCTATAAGTCTTTCTCACTTCTGATTATAGAGAGCTACAGTTTGGATCTAACCAGCCTTTGACACCCTTCAGTGCTTGCTGCTCTTCCTTTCAGAGCACTAGAGCTCACATGGTCTTTTGTGGGTCATGCTAAAGTATCTAGCTAGTGTCTATCCATGTTGTTTGGATTCTTATTATGGAACCAGATAGAACAAATATCACAAAATTGTTACCCAAATGGGCAAAATGTTGATTTTCTACATGCAGCTATGTTTGCACTCCCCCAAGCATTTAAAAACATTTATGTCTAGGCATAGCACAAAGAAATTTTGATGTGATGAGTATGACATAATTAGATGGGCCATGGTATCAGGATTTTCTAGAACTCCCTGGGTGGTTCTATATAGCAGTTACAACTGACAATCAGTAGATTCATTCTTACAAATGTCCCATCTGATTGCTTCAGTCGGCAATTGGATATTAGTACTCTGGAGATAAAGGCACCACACACACACACACACACACACACACACACACACACACACACACACACACACACACTTCACAGCATCACTGAGAACTAGGGGATTCCATCCTCATTTGAAGTTCAGAGTATAATTGTCTATGTTCGGGTATGTCTCCATGCCCCAACCCAGTATTCATTCTAAGACCACAATCTTTCAAGGTCTTCTACCTTAGTAAAGAGTGCATCAAGTCACTGCATACGAAGACACATGAGGTTTGGAGATCTTTCCATCCTAAGCTACATTTGCTTTCCAAGCACCTATTGAGCTCTGGTGACATTGCAATTCAACATCCTCAGTGAAGAGCCAGGGGAATCCCCTATCCTCTCCTCAACTTATCCCAGTCCATCCATCCCCAGCGGAGCAAGCCGGCATGTGGCGTTCTTTTAATTAAGTCCCACAGCAGTGCCAAGTGCTTCCAGAGACTCAATGTAGAAGTTGTCTCTGAAGTATGAGGCAGGTTGACAAAGTAGGAGTCATGATGGATCTTTCCACAATAGAGCCAATTTGCTTCTAATGACTTGACATCCAGCCAGCATCAATCCAGGCTCACAGGGGCCTCCATGAAGCATTTGTTTTCTCTTCAAACCCGAACCAAGTTTTCACTCTTGGGAAGTCAGTTCCTAAGGATGCCATTTCCTGAGACATATTAGTCTGAAAAACAGAATGCAATCTCAGATGCTCAGAAAAGCTGTAGAAGAAATAAAAAGAATTGGAACGTCAGAGCCATGGGCAGGAGGATTCAGTTTGAGAGCCAGTCACCTTAACTGCCTGTCCTTTATCTAGACTGTGACATAAGTAAAAAAAAAAAAAAAGCCTTCATTGCTTATAGGTGTGCATGTGTGTGTGCTTGTGTTCATGTGTGTGTATTTCTGGAGGTGTGACTAATGGTAGTGTCACTCACTGAGCCTTTCCTGATTATTACCACCAGACTATCCATCATAACAGCTGTCCCTCCCATGTGACCCTAGCTAGACAAAATGAACTGTGTCTCAGGATGGAGAAAGACTCAAAGCTATTGATTGTGAATTATCTATGGGAAGTTCCATAACAAAGATCATCTGTCCATTCATTCCTGCTCCTTGAAGACTTTGAAGGTCTCTGAAACCTGCCTGTGAAAGCCTGAAACAAGATAACTCTAAATCCTTGTCCCTGGTGATCCATAGGATTTATTCCCCAGATCCTGTGTTAGAGTACATTTTACATTGCTATGACATAATACTGCAGACTGAGTAACTTACAGACAAATTTGTTCCTCGGGGTTCTAGGGGGTGAGAAGTCTATAGTCAAGGGCTGCATCTGGTAACATCTTCCTTGGTGGGGATTCTCTGGAGCATCCCAAGGCAGATCAGGACACAGCAACATGCCAGAGAAAGGCAATTTTTATAACAAAGCCATGGTTTTCACAAATCATTATTCTAATGATGGATTCATTCATTTGTGAGGTCAAAGTCCTTGTGACCCAAGTGCCTCCCATATGTCCTACCTCCAAACACTGCTAAGAGGTGCATGTTAGCTTGGAGGTAACATTCCCAACACAGGCATCTTATGGCAAACACTCAAACCCCAGTACCTGGTGTCTCCGTCATTCCCCTGACTATGTAAGCAGCACCCTTCTGTGGCCTCTGCATCAATTCCTCCTCTGTTTGAGTTCCTGTCCTAACTTCCTTCAATGATGAGCAGCCATATGGGAGTAGAAGTCAAATAAACCCTTTCCTCCCCAACTTTCTTTCTTTTGGTACTGGTGTTTCTTCATAGCAATGATAACCCAAACTAAGACACTGACCTTGTCAAAGAATTTGTCAAGGATGTTACTAAGATTCAGAGCCATGTCTTTCTATCTAAGCTACTACTTTACTGGGGGAAGGAAGTAAAATTGGTGTACAGAAGAGTTCGTGGTGTGCCTACCAGTGCTCTTGAATGCAGTTTCCATTATCCTCCAAAAGCACTATGAAGGATGGAATAGCCCCAGCTAGTCCAAAAAGAAACTGACTCTCAGCAAAGTGAGAGAAATTGATAAAGGTCCCCTTGCTAATGAGGGTAATTAAGCATTGAAGCCAGGTTCATTTGATTCCAAAATATACCAGACCTGGCTACCTGTTTGCGATGTCTCAGGGAAAAAAGGAATCGAATCGAGGTTCCTGAGCTGAACTGGATGCCCACATCCACAAGGCTCATAAGAATCAGAGTATCTTAGAGCTCCAGTCTGCCATCCACACAGTGTTTATTCTGTGGATCAAGCTACAGGGCCTAAAGTCCTTGCTTAAAGACAAAATCTCCCTCATCTCACTGGCCACATCATAGCTCCACCACAGCAGCTGATTGGTCCAGTTGCCTTGGCAGTAATTTGGCATTGATGATGCTCTGACCTAACCTGGATGCTTCTCTCCATGCTGGAGAGAAGGAAGGGACTAGAAAATGAGGGGCAAAAATGAAATTATGGGATCTTTTTCACCTATACTAGACACACGTTCTTTAAAAATCATGTGCTTCTACAAAGTACAGTTTGCAGGAGCCATCTTCCACAATGACTGAGAAAGACTTGAGGGGACCAGCTTTGGAGGCTGATTAATTGCCTGTCAGCTGATGATACCAGGAGCTGCTGTGTCTGGTCCTGTCTGCCCCACAGATAAGCGATGCTGCCAATATCACAGTTCCCTTCTTCCCCTCCTTGGAAGAGAGGCCAAACCAAGTCTCAGCTAGCCTCCATCTCTGCCATCCTGGGGGAAGCCTGCTCCTCAAAGTGGTCCAAATGGAAGTTGTTAAGGACTTCTGGATGCCAGAGCTTTCCCACGTGATCTATTTAGCCCCCTTCTGCAAAAACCATGCAAGCACACACAAACGGTTAATGAAGCAGAAGCAAACATTGCAGTGAGATGCATCCTTACCTACATCTCTAATACAATGGGCCTAGGAAGCTTCCAGATAGAGTGGAAACTGTGGTGTAGAAAAGAAAAGCGTATCTATTGGCCCACATTCCCTATGGCCTTGCCCTTCCTGACAATGTCCCTGCATCATAGAAACCTTGATATCTCACACACTGGCATATGCAAGATCACAAAAGAGCCCAAGAAAACACTCCTGCTATTTCAGGAGCACATAAGGCAAATCCCACTAAGCCAAGGAAGCCTTCATGTTTTTGCCTTCTTAAAAGAACCTCCTGTTTTCATTCCCTTAGCTTGCTAATTGCCCCTCTGCAGCTGGGTGCTGCTAATTACAAATGAAAGGTATTTATTCATTATAGGAGACCAGCAGGAGAAGTCTCTACTTAGCAACACTGTGGTAATTTGAGTTTAGCTTCTGAAGGTCATAAAGCTACTTTGAATTGGAAGGTTTCCAGAAAGATCCCTTTCCCCACCCCTCCTTCACCTCTTTCAAGGAGACCCTGGGTTCCGTTTCTTATACACTCTGGGTTCCAGAGCTCTTCCTGCTCCACTCTTAGACAGTGTTTATTAAGGCTTTGGTTTGATGTCTCCCGGAAAGCTCATGCTGACTCCGAGTGATAAAACATTTAGGAGGCAGGGCCTAGTGAGAGGAAGTGAGGCCCTTTTGTTGTTTTGCTTTTTGTTCTTGTTTGGTTTGATTGTTTGAGACAAGTCCCAGTTCCAATGCAGGCCTCAAATGCACATGTAGCTATGATGACTTTGAACTACTGACCCTCTTTACCTTTGTTGTCCAACTACTAAGAATATACACCCAGAGCATATACACCAAACTTTGCTTGGATTGCCAAAAGCGAGCAGTCACATTCTGCCATGTGTTTCTTGCCGTAATGTGCTGCCTCCATGTGACCCAAAGTGACACAGTCAAGTAAAGAAAGACTGAAACCATAAACCAAAGCAGTGCTTTCCTCCTCTAAGATCCATGGGAACTTTGTCACAGCCACAGAACTCTGACTGATACCCCACTTTACCAGGGCAACAATCAATCCTGCTGATCCTGCCCATTCAACCACGGCCTCTTCTCTCCTGCACTGCAGTTGGTTAAATCCCTCCATGTTCACCAAAATTTCTGTTTTTGTTCCCTTGTATGTACCTGAATGATAAGTCTGGTCAATTGTTTTAATTGACAAGTTATGTGCCTGCAAGTGAGGAAAGAAGGCTGACAAAGCCCCCATCTGACCTTGACTTTGAGCTGTAATGGCATTCTGATTTTTACCAGAGAGCCCTGGGTTTGAGGGCAGCAAGCTGCTTTCTATCCCTTCCAGCATCTTTCTCCTATAACCTAATAATACCCATTTCGTGTGTATAGTGTCCACCTGGCAGAACTGGGAGACACAGCAGGAAGACAAGGCCTGCATCTCTGCAGCTACCTCTGCTTTGAACTTGAGTATGTATAGAAGCTACATTATAATTCCAGTACAGCATCTCAGCTCAAGGCCAAACATTTATTTCTCAGGTGGAATGTCATTTTCTACCTCTCAACAATAATAACAGACATTTATTTGGGCATCAGCTATTTTAATGTGCATTGTCTCTTTCTCTCAGAAGGGACTCTGGCCAGCTCGAACATGGCAAGTACACTCTGGCAGGCCATAACCTTCTCCCGCTTTCCCTCTACCTTGGAAAAAAAAGTTAGATTACATCCCTAAAGCTAGCCATCAAAGCCTGTTCCGGTATTTGGATACTTTGTTATGCTAGACATGCCAGACTCATTCCTGAGGATGAGTACCAAAATCCAGCAATCAATAGCCCCCTTTGGTTCACCTAATTAACATGTCCAATCAAAATATCTCACCACATCCAAGCCCTTATCTAACACAGAAGTCCTCTCTTTTTTGTCCTTCTTTTAAAAATACACCTGCAGGGTTATTTGCTGCTGTTTTTCTGCCTGAGTCAGAAGGCAGACATGTTACCTTTCCTTCCCTGCATAATGAAGGATCTCTGTCAGAAGAGTGTTTGGGTATGGTTTGTACCCAACCTGGGGTCCTGAAGGAAGCCCCCTAGGTGCAGGAGTCTCCTTCACTTTCAACAGTCAGTTGAACAGTCAATAATAGGCAGCACTACTATTTTTCCCCCTTTTAGATAAGGAAACTAGCTCTCCAAGAGCACAAACAACACTCTCAAAGTTGGATCACTACAAAAATATGGGAGCAAACATAGGTGAGGTCTGCCTTTAGAGTGCTAGCAGTCTGTGAAGAGCCAGGATCTTTAAATGGGAGGAAAGGGGCAGAACTGGGAAGATGAAAGAGACTGAGCTGGAATCTGAACAGCCTAAAGGCCAAGGTTCCCCAGGATGGCTGCAGCATTGGCTGCAAGCGAAAGCCAGCAGTGTCAACCACAAGGCATTTTAGAAACTTATTTTTTTTAAGATAAAATGCAATCCATCAAAACATGGAGAAACTGAGGTCATTACAGGATGAGATTGCAAACCTGAAAGAGTTGCTGTCTTCCCTTTATGAGGGGAAACTTCATCTGAGTTTGTGGAGAAGAAAGATCTGAGATGAGAAAGGGAGGCCCAGTGCTGGCCACATCTTCAAGTACCCACACCTGCAGGTTCACCTCGTCTCTAAATCATGTTAACAGATGGCAATCCAACTATTTTATATACTAGTCCTAACAAGTTAAAAATCAGCTATGAGCTGGTTAATATTCTGGCCTCCAATTACAGAAGCCAACACATCCTCTTTATTTATTAAATGACACAGTGAACTTTATGTCATTTGTACCTACAGTACACCGACTTTATGCTGTTCTTTTCTCTTCACTATTAATATTATTATGTCATGGAACATGGCTAGATTATTTAGCTGTGAACTAAGAGGTTATTCACTCACTCAAACTTTAATTCTTACCAACAGCAACATTATTTCCAGTTCACAGATCTACATATAAAGCTACAAAAATAAAATTTCTACAATAAAGCACAAAAATATCATTGAAACAAACAAACAAACAAAAATTCCAAGGACTTTTAAAAATATATCACAAAACTAAAAAATATAATTAGCTTTACTAAAATTAACTTCCAGCCTCTGTGTTAGTTTTCTGTTGCTATAGCAAAGACAATCCACTGAAATAGGAAAGTGTACATTTTGTCCCCCAGTTTTAAAGACATTAGTAGGTCCCATTGCTTGTGGGCCTGGCATAGCAGAAGGAAGTGGTTCAACGCAGCAAGGTAGAAGGGGCACCCAGGTCCCAGCATCCTTTCAAGAGCATGCCCACAATCACTGTACTTTCTTCCTTGAGGCCCTATGTCTTAGAGATTCTATACTTCCTCAGTGCCACAGGCTGAGGAACAAAACTTTGACTAGGCTCTTAGGGGTTCGTTTATCCAAATCACAGTTCTTATTTAAAAGGCATTTTAAAAGTAAAAAGCAGCTAACCTTGATACTCTGGAGCAAGACACACAGACCGTGGCTTGCCAGACTACTCCATGCTAGCTCAGACCCTTGCTTGGTGGCCCACAGATGCCAGCTCAGACCCTGGCTTGACAGTCTACCAAATGTGGGCTCCAGACACACTATGAACCTCCCTTGGCTTCAACCTTTACCTGTGATAACTGAACTTACTGTGTAGGATTTTCGGAGGATTTAGAAAGCTAATGGTGTTGCATTTAATGATGTCACCCCATCCCTTCCTGCCTTGCCAAAAATTCCTATCGGCCCAGAACCTCAGAATATCCTATCATTCGAAAATAGGATCTTTGCAGGTGTAGCTAAGGATTGAGTTAAGATAAATGAGTTAAATTTGACCTAAACCAAATGAGAATGTTTTGAAAGAGACAGAGAAGGATGCTCTGGGCACAAAGGAGTGAAATGACCACTCAGAAGAGACACATTTAGCAACCAAGGGTGCCCAGGTTGCTGCATGCCATGGCCACACTAGGATGCTGATCCACACAGTCTGCCTAGAGAATGGGTTGCTTTGCTGGAAACCATTTATTCCTAAAGAGCATTGACCCTGTCCCACATTTCTGAAGAGACTATGAAGCTTCTAGCAGATATCTGTCTGAGCAGACCCAATAGCAATTAACACTTACGGCCAGACCATTTAATAAGCACAGATGAATTCCCTTGCAGGGCTGGTGGCTGGAGGTCCATGTCCAAGGTGGAGACAGGGTGGTTTCTTCTGTGGCTTCTCTCCTTGGCTTGAAATTGACATCCTCTATCTCAATATTTCTTCCTCTTGCATGCCTATTTATGCCAGGTCTCTCTTCTTATGAGGTCACCTATTACACTGTAGTAATGGCCTCATTTTAATTTAATTGCTTTTCAGGTCCCCCTTCCAATGCAGACAGAGAAGTACTGAGGCTGAGGACGTGAATGTGATGTTTGATAAGACACTCTTCAGCTCTTACCAGTGTTGATAAATGCTTATTGTACAGAAGTATTGGAGCATAGAGTCTATAGCTTGCAAAGACAGTTCAATTACATCAAACAAGGATTTATGGGGCCTGCTGCATGGACCACAGACATGTCCTGCTCAGGTCCTGCTGTAGGGAGTGGGACTGATTCACAGCATCCTGCCTGCACACCCTGGTATTTGTGGCAGTGTCCATGTAGCTGCCTTTGGCTGGGAAACTCTAGCCAATGAACTGCGGAGAGAGGGAGGAGGGAATGAAGAAAGGGCTCAGGATCACAGCCACTCCAGCTGCCACAAATTCCTCTCCTGGACAGCAACTGCTCTGGGTTTCCCCATCAGCCTGGTAGACACCCCAGCCCAGCCACACTATGAGCTAAAGTTTTACCTGCCCAACCCATCGCTCCATCTTTGCACAGATGTCACACCCGCTTCATACTTGAAATATCTCTTTGTTGACGAGAATCTATTCTCATTTATCCTTCCTAGAAATTTCCATCAAATAAATCTCTCATATTTTGTCTTAGTCTGCTTGGGTTGCTATAATAAAACAAAACAAAAAAAAAACAAACAAACAAAAGAAACAGACTGGGCATTTGAAACTGGACACAGTTATGTCACACAGCTCTGGTGACTGAAAGTATGAGATGAGGTTGCCAGCACAGTGGGGCTTTGGTGAGGATGGCTACCTCATATGAGAGAAAAGGTGTAAGTCTTCTCTCTGGGATCCCTTCTATGAGGGCACATCCCTCATGCCGGAAGCTCCATCTCACGACCTTATTTCCTCCCAACCTGGCTACTTGGTAATACCATCACCTGGGGATTCAGATTTCAACACAAGAATTTGAGTGAGGCACAAACATGGGAGTGAGACATGACGTGGGATTTAGAAAAGCTCCCCCAAAGCACAAGACTATTTGCTACAACATCTACCACCAGGTACTTTGGTTTCTCTCCTACAGCAGCGCACAGAGAAGGCATAAGCCTTTCATCCCAAGTGTTGCACATACATGCATAAGGGAAGTGGAGCTCAAGCCTACTACTCAGTCCCCTCTATCCAGTCAGTCTTATTGGGTGAAATTCAAATAGATTGCACACTGGGTAGGTAGAAAGGAATGTGACCCAAGCCAGGCCAAAGGATCAGAGGGTGATGGAAGCTGTAGAGACCAGGAAGAACATGCCTTGAATTCAAACATTTTATTATTGGAGAATCTCATGTGTATTCAATAAAATATTATTAGACACAGGGGTGGCAGAAGTCACCCACCTAGCCACCTGGTAAGGAGCTTGCAATGACTTCTACATTCCTGTATTATCATGGCCTTCTCCTCCTCCTCCACATCATCACCATCAACAACTGCCTCTCTCTGGTATTATTATGGCCTTCTCCTCTTCATCATCATCATCATCATGCTCCCTCCTCTCTTTGGAAATCCTTTTTTGATACTACATGGTAAACTCCTACCCATCCTTCAAAGCCTTAGATAAATGTCACTTATTATCCCACTTTTGGGAGGTTACTGTTACAGTTTGAACATGAAATGCCTCCTGTGAATTAAAGTTTTATGGGGTTGGTCCCAGCTGATGGCACCATTTTGATAATAGAGGAAACTATAGGCAGCAGGCAGCATGGGCCCAGCTAGAGGAAGCAAGTCCTTCCTGATCAGACTCTGAAGGGCTTACCTGGTCCTGCTGCCTCCCCCCACTTCTCTTTTCGCCACTACGCTTCCCGGACACTTGAGCATGTTTGCCCATGATGCTCTCTGCCATGACATTCTGTCTTACCTCAGGCCCAAGAGTAGAGCCAGCCTACCACAGATGGCAGCTTCTGATATCACCAGTCAAAAGCTTCCTTCCTTCCTTTTATATAGTTACACAGGTCCTTTATCACACCAACAGAAGTTTGACTAACAGTTACTATAGCAAAATATCAGAGGTCCTTAATCCCTCTGACAGCAACACCCCAGTGACCTAAGGACCTCCCTCTCTGTCCTTCCCTTAAATGCTCCATTACCTCACACCTCAACACACTGAGGAACAAGCTCACCGGGTCTGAAGCTTTGGGAAACACTTGCATCCAAGTCATAACACCCATCCACAGCCGTTTTTCACTTGCCTCCTCTCTGGCCCCATCACATGTGCATGCCTCTCTTGCAGCCACAGACTGTTAGCCCACAGGCCTGCCTGCCCCTCAAGATGGCAGGCTCCTGAGGATGGCCCTGCTCTTCCAGGTCTCAATTGTCTTTGATGAAGGGAATGTACCTGATTTGCTGATGTGCAGTCCATGTCCACACTCCACCCCAACCAAGGACAAATTCCTGCCCCATCTTACAAAAGGAATTTGAAGTTCCAGAAACACAAAGCCACTTGACCCAGGTCCCATAACTTCCACAGATGCACCATGCACCAGAATTCAAACTCCTCAAAATCAACTCTGCCTCCTGTTTTTCATTACCCACCCCCAAGACAGTCATGGTACTCCTGCCACAAGACAGCTGGGGTAGAGAGGGGCGATTATCAGGACAGTCCTGCCCTTTCTGCATACTGAGGGGGCTGAACTAACAGATATTTAGCTCCTTGCCTGCAATGACATTTTATTCTAGGTTTCTTATCTCTCTTTTTGACACCACCTGTACTATTTGAGACAAGTCTCTGCTTTAAAAATAATGATAAAACTGCCTGTCGGTGGAAATAAGCTGCACACACTATCTCACTAATAGAAAGAAACAGGGGGATTTCTGAGACACCTCTGCAAGTTCGTTAGGCATGCAAGATTAAACTCAAATTCATCTCTGCCCAGCCAGACGCGTTCAGAAACTAAATTGCCAGGGATTGAATTTTCAGCCTCTCTGGGTTCACCATAAAGACGAGGGGACCCAGACAAGCAGTAAACAGGCTGTCGGAGGACAGGGTCCACAGCCCAGTGAATCCTGACTAACTTGGACTCGGGGAAACCTCAGGGGGCACACACAGCTCCACCACCTGCTAAGTGAGTGGCCTGAAACAACATTCTCAATTCCTCAGTATCCTCAACTGTAAATTAGAGCAAAAGGCTAGTTGCTGGTTGTTGTGGAGAATAAATAAATAAATAAATAGATAGATAGATAGATAGATAGATAGATAGATAGATAAATAAATAAATAATTGCACATAGATAACATGGCTGCTGGTGCGGGGTTGCGGGGGATGCTTAATAATGTAAGTCACAATTATTCACAGGGCTTTCCCAGATGTGTTCTAGAACCCAGGATCATGCATGTAATATCTTGTACTCTCCAAGTCTGATCACCCCTGGATCTTGTCTCTTGCTTCTGGCTCTATCCCACCCCATCCTTGCTCAAGTGGTCTCCTCAGCATCCTGGATTCCAGAGACCAGCATATGAAGAAGCTCAAGTCCTGTGTGTAAAGTGGTGTGGTATTTGCATCTAAGCCATGCATATCCTCTGTGGCATCAGATCATCTCTAGATGGCATTTTGTTATAGTTTGAATCTAAAATGCTCACAAAGGCCCATGTGCTAAGGGCTCAGCTCCCAGTCTGTGGTGCTGTAGGGAGGTGGTACAACCATTAGGAAGTGGGGAAAACTTTAGAAGGTGGCACCTAACTGAAGGAAAAATAGACATTTTTGCCATAGGGGCGATAATATTGGGACAAACCCCCAATTTCTCTCTGTATATTTGCTGGCTGCCATGAAGTAAGCAGCTAGCTTCTACACATGCTTCTGCCATGATGCATGTCCACAGGATGGATCAAAAACAAGGGGCCAAATGACCATGAACCGAAACACTGAGACCATGAGGCAAAATCAACATTTTTCTTAGTATGTTGTCTACCTCAGTTATTTTGTCATGGTAACGAAAAGCTAATGCATTTATGTTTTATACACTGCAAATGCTGCAGCCATAGCTGTTATGCTATGTTCTTCTGGGAATGATGACAAAGGGTAAAATTCTTACAAGTTCAATGCAGACAGATTGTTCCAAATCTTTTCGATCCATCATGGTTGAATCCACAGATACAGAACCTTCAGATATGGAAAGACTATTGTCCTTGTGGGACCCCAAATGCTTTCTGCTCTCTCCTCACATACAAACTCCTATTTATCCCTTGGAGGTTGCTTCCTCTGGGAATCTTCTCCTGCCTCCCTGCCAGGAAGGAAGGCTGGTTTTGGGGCTGCAGCAAGGTGCCATTCAGTCCAAGGCTTGGGTCTATGGTTGGAGAGACTGGCCCTGCAGGGAAACTGACCCTCAGTTCACCTTGTCTAAGCCATCATGTGGGGATGCACAGCGCACGTGGTCACAGCTGTGGAAAGGGTCAGCAACCTCCCACTGTCCAGAGGGCTGGCACACCATAGCAATCATAAAAGATGCTTCTCTGAGGACCAAACAACATCCTCTCTGTCACCTTGAGCAGGATTGTGAGTGGCTGGGAACCTTCCTGGGGACTTGGAAAACCATGAGGTTATTTGGTTCTGAAATTCTGTATTATTTGTCTCTGACCCCAAGCATTGCATCCCTCCACCCCATGCAATTCCATCACCTTCAGGTACCACACAGAAAGCCTCATGACACTTTGCATTTGTCTCTTATGGCCCTCCCCATGCTGCATGTGGCTAGTGTGTCAGAGAATGGACTCAAGAATCAGTCTGCAAGTGTTCCGATATAAGCTTCTCCCTTTCCTGGCTGTGTGACCCCCCCCCCAGGGGAGTTACTTAACCTTTCTGAACTTCAGTTTTCTCATTTGTAACAATTGATACTCATGCCTTTCTCATAGTATTTCTTTCAGAGATAAATGAGTCTAGATGTGACACTCTCAGCATAGGACGCAGTCCACAAAACTTCAATGAGCACTGGCAATGGTTTGCGTGTCTTTCCCCTGTCCCCACTGGGTTATAAGAGCAAGAATACTAGTGGGCTATCAGCATTGTTGATCCTTTACCCCAGTACAGGACATAAGACAAATCAAAGACAGAAGAGCACTAAAAGGAAGGACAAAGAGAAAGAGAAGAAAGAGGGAGGGACATGCTTCTGAATTGAAATACGCCTTCCTCGGGGGGGGGGAGGCTCAGAAGATCTGGAAACTATGAACTTAAAAGAGCCATCCCTGAAGCTACAGAAACAGTCATCATTTGATAGAGAAGAGGGAACTTTCCCCAAGCTGCCTGTAAGTGGTCAGAAACTCCAGGGACACAGCTTTCTGGGTGGTCACCCACTCTGGGATGGACTTTTTAGTGATGCAGCTGCAAGAGAGTCACAGAGTAAATCCCTCCAACAAACTCAGTTAGACCAGGGTGGGATAATTTTCTTTGCTCTGTTGTTGGTGGTATAGCTGGAGTGAAAGGCTGCTTGCTCTCATCTTCTCAGGAAATGCCACACAACAGAAGAACAGAGGGAGGGATAAGGGTGAAAGCAAGGGGCAGGAGAAAAAAGGCAAGAAGAGAGGATTCCTCAAGCTTGTTTGACTGAAACATGCATACCAAACCATCTGTAATTGTAGGAAGTTTACTAACTATCCAAGCAGAACTGGTCACTCTGTTACTTTGCCAAAATAATGTAACTGCTCAAAACTGCAAAACACCTCAAAAATCCCTTACTGTCAGCTCATGATTTGTCATTTTGGGGGGAGAGATGATAGACACGGAAGAATTCACTTGACAGCTGAGTCACATGGTCCAAGATGGCTCCCTACAGTGGGCCATGATCCAGGCAATAACCTGCCTGAACACATTTTGGTCCCTACCCAGACAGGCCAGTGTTCACTCTGTCCCCATCCCCACACACACCTTAGCTTAGTGGGTCTGACACTCAGTTCTTCAAGCAATATCAACCACACCTCTGTTCTCATCCAGAGAGTCCCAGGATCCACATCCTCCAGGTTACCATTTAAAACTATTATGTGAATTGAGTCAAATCGGATTTCTCTGACTGCATGTAACTAGTGTTTTCTCTATCTGCCAGCAACTACGTGATGGTGGGGTACTCAGCATGAGGGGAGTTTTAGCACTCAAACACCCAGCACCACTGAGGTAAGATGAGCTGATGTATTCAGCTCACAGGAGCAGATAGTCTGCTTTGTATCGCTTGCATTTCGGCCATACAGGTGTGCCTCACCTACATGGCTTTCTGCTGTGCCTTCTGGGATAGATAACTGTGGTCAAGGGAGAGGGCTTCTGAGCCAGCCCTTTAAAAGAGTATAGGGCTGCTGAGGACTATGTCTTCACAAAAAGAGGTGGTCCTCTTGGCCATCAAATAGTTCATCAGTAGCACATCAGGCAACTCACAATCCCGTGAAGCTCTGGCACTTCTAGTCTCTGTGAGCATCCACATGCACATATGTGTACATTGTACTGGCTGATTTTGTGTGTCAATTTGACACAAGCTAGAGTCATCAGAGAGGAAGGAGTCTCAGTTGAGGAAATGCCTCCATGAGATCCAGCTGTAGCGCATTTCCTTAATTCATGATCAGTAAGGGAGGGCCCAGCCCATTGTGGGTGGTACCATCCCTGGGCTGGTAGCCCTGGGTTCTATAATAAAGCAGGCTGAGTATGCCATGTGAAGCAAGCCAGTAAACAGCATGCCTCCATGGCCTCTGTATCATCTCCTGCCTCCAGGTTCTTGCCCTGTTTGAGTTCCTGTCCTGACTTCCTTCAGTGATGTACTATGATGTGGAAGTGTAAGCCAAGTAAACCCTTTCCTCCCCAACTTGCTTTTTGGTCATGGTGTTTGTTGTAGCAATAGAAACCCTAACTAAGAGACACATACACACACATAAGTAAAATTGTAATAAATGTTCTTTTTTTTTTTTAACAAACTTGAGCTTAGCTTTTCTTTCTTTCTTCCCCTTTTAAAGCCAAATGTGTGGTAATTTATTGTTCTTTCAATAGTGTTTCTGGTCCCACATTTTTTTTTGCAAATATAATTCTTTGCATTTGGTTTCCTAGTGCTGGGATTACTAGTCGGTGCCAAAATTCTTAGTGTTTTATATGGATGCTGGAATTGATTTCAAGTCCTCATACTTGCACTTTACCAAACTAAGCGATCTCCCCAACCCCTCAAATTCTTTTTATTTAAGTTAGAAACAATGAGCTGATGTATTCATTTTACATATTACATACAGATTATTTTACATATCAATCTCAGTTCCCTCTCCATCCCATCCACCCATTCCCCCCACCATCTCCCCATCCCACTCCTCAGGGAGGGTGAGGACTCCTATGGGGGATCATCAAAGTCTGTCATATCATTTGGGGCAGGACCTAGGCTCTCCCCCATGTATCCAGAATGAGAGAGTATCCCTCCATCATGAATTGGCTCCCAAAGCCCATTTGTGCACTAGGAATAAATATTAGTTCTACTTCCAGAGACCCCATAGACTGCCCAAGCCCCCCAACTGACATCCACATTCAGGGGGCCTGATTTGATCTTATGGTAGTTCCCCAGCTGTCAGACTAGGGTCCATGAGCTCTACTTGCTCAGGTCAGCTGTTTCTGTGGGTTTTCCAGGCATGGTCTTTTGCTCATCGCTCCTCCCTCTCTACAACTGCTTTCCAGAAGTTTAGTGCTTAGCTGTGGGTCTTTTCTTAATGTTCATAATGTCACAATGTCCAAGAGGTAGAAACATTTAAAAGATGTCCATCATAGAATGAATGGATAAATAAAATGTGCTGTGTGTATCTATATCGATATATATATATGTGTATATATATATATGTAATGTTACATAGCTATATATAGAAATGAAAGAATATCACATGCTACCACATGGATGAACCTTGAGAAGCAGGCTAAGTGAAACATGCCAATCACAAATATGGAAATAGTATAGAATTCCACTCATATGAGGCGCCTATAGTAGCCAAATTCAGAGAGGCAGAAAGGGGGAAAGAGGTGATTAGGGGCAGAAAAGAGGTGAAAATTATTTAATGGGTCAAAAGTTCCTGTTTAAAATCATGAAAAATTTTCTGGGTGGATAATAATAATAGCTGTGCTGATTAATTGGGGTTTTGTTTATTTTTTATTATTTTTATTTTTGTTAACTTGACAAACTAGGGTCATTTGAGATAGTGCCACCATCAAATTGGCTTGTAGGCAAATCTGTGAGACATTTTCTTGATTAATGATTGATGTATTCCAGCCTACTGTGGATAGTACCGCCCCATGGGCAAGTGGTCCCGAGTTGTTAAAATAAAAAGCAAGCTGGGCAAGCCATGAGGAGAAAGCCAGTAAGTATCTTTCTTCTACAGTTCTTGCCTCTGTTCCTCCTTGAGTTCCTGCCCTGAATTCCCTTGGTGATGGGCTGTGACTGGGGACATGGAAGTCAATTAAACCCATTCCTCCTCAAGTTGCTTTTTACCCTGGTGCTTTATCACAGCAATAGAAAGCTAACTAGAACAATGGCTGCACAGATTGTGAATGTATTTACACCACTGAATTGCAAATGCTTAGAAGTGATAATTTTGTTTACACACACATCTACAGAGAAAGAGAGAGAGAGAGAGAGAGAGAGAGAGAGAGAGAGAGAGAGAGAGAGAGAGCAAACTGCATCTCTCTGTTGGTGTACATACACATACTTGTTGTATTTTTATCACACTCTGACACTTCTGAGACTCACAATAAAGTTACTTTGAATCAGAGGGCAGAGCTAGCTAAAAGCTGACCAAAATTACTTATAGAGGTTTTGGAGGAACAAGGACATATAGAGAGACACAGGAAGTAGTAGGGAGGACCTTTTGACTCAAGAAAGGAGAGAGAGGAGGTCACTGATTGCTTCTCTACTATTTCTTTGATCAATCGTGTTCTTACCCCAATATCTGATTCCCAGAATTTTTACAGAAAAAAATATTTAGATAAACACTTCACATGCTACACACACTGGCCGATTTCAGCTATGAAGCTCTCTGACAAGACAAATTATTTCAAACTGAAAAATATCAGAAAAATGGTTGCCTGTAAAGGTGGGAGAGTAAGAAAGCTTGGTAGTAATTGCACTTTATAGGATGAAAGAAATATATTAGATCTTTGTACTGGTGGTATATAAAATTATCCAAATTCATTTGACCAAGCTGAAACTTTTATTATGTGTAGTGACATCTGAAAGACAAAAATTCTACTAGTCACAATTTCTCTCTAACTGGACAGTGCCTAGTTGAAGCTCCCAATATCCCCTTGCCTTTCTGCTTTCTGTCTCCATGGCTACATCATCTCCTGCCCATCTCTTGCTGATGGGCACTTTCTTTCTTCAGCACTGTCAATACAGTCAATCAGGTTCCATTATCATTCCACAGGTCTGATACCTATCCAGTCCTTTTATGGTGATTTGTCATGTCACCTTCTTCACTCTTACAAGGTTATACAACTTCCTTATATAATCCCTCCAAATCTTCCTTCCCATAACAACCATTTTTGAAGGGTTTTCTTCACTATAGTCCAAACACCAGATTCTGGTATTATTTCTAGTATTCGGGCACTGATAGTTTAATTTTAGTCAGATAGAATGATTAACTTGGAACACATGGCAATTATACATGGCTTAAAAGTAAGGTTTGAAAATTGAATAATTTCAAGCTTCTATGAAGTCATTCTAAAGAATATTAAAAATTGCAAAAATTAACAAACAAGAAAAATAATTAAGCTATTTAAGACTGAGTTAAATAATAGGAGTAGCTAGATAATTTAGTTAAATAACAATAACTAATTAGGCAATCTGCTGAAACAACGGAATGTAAAGGATTTTAGTAACTGTTGGTCCTACGTACAGTTGCTCATGCTGACACAATGTTTTGCTAATGGTCAGCTTGCAAGACTCAGTGTCTTATGATTGCCTTTCTTCTTCATACCCAGTAGAATGTGTGAAGATAAGTGATCAGGAAATGTGTGTTGAAGTGAGCACAAGGGAAGGACTTACTGGCAAATGGACCATCAAGTCCCATAAACATTTGTCCCCGGTGTCATTTGCCTGGAAAAAAAAATGAAGTGCAGAATTATTTTTGTTACTGTTTTTCCTGTGGCTACATCACACCCAAATCAATTTTCCTATTTCTGACCAAATGATTGCAGATGTCCATTTCAAAGGTATTGGTAGCAGTGATTCTAACATTTTCAAATTGTACCCTCTGTGTGACTACACTAGAAACCAACACAGGTGCTGGAGAGGCAGCTTGCTGCACAGTCATGAAGCCTGGAGTGCAGACTCCAGCACTGCATACAAAAACATGGATCCTAAGTGTGGAGTTATAAGCCAGCTCCAAGGAGGGCAGAGCAGGAGGTCCCAATAGCTTGCTATCTTCCATGATAGGCAAGAAAATTCGAGTCCCAGGTCATAAATATGACCATGCCTCAAAGGAACAGAGAACGAGTGATAGAGGACACCCTGCATCCTCTCCTGGTCTTCTAGAGTATGTTCAGTGGCATGCACACACAAGCATATATGTTCATGTAGTCTTACAAACATACATATATAAGTACGTAAATAAATAAACCTTCTTAGAAAAATATAGAGGGGAGAGGACCTAAGGTCTGATAGTAACCAGAACACAGCTGATTATAACCTGCTGTGGATATTTAATTTGCTGGGGCAATATGGAGATCTCTTAGGAGCATGGCACTTGTGTATGTGACAGGTCTGTGTTCCAAGCTCAGCTTTTCTCCTTTTGGACACTTGATGGGCACACAGGCTCTTTAACCTCTCCCTGCTCCAGTTGTTCATCTATGAAGTGGGGGTGGTGACCAATTAGTCATATATTCACTCATGTGAACATCAGCTCTGGAACTACAATGGTCAACAAAATCAACCAAAAGACTTGCCCTCCTGGAGCTGAATTGAGAGAGAAGAAATGGTAAATTAAGTGCATAAATTATAGGCTGTGTTTTTTAAATGAGGTTTTGGAAGACAGGGGTTCTGAGTGAATGCATAATGAGCAAACCAAAGGGCTTTGAGTTGTCATTGGTGATAGGATGACACTTCTTATAACAATGAGCAGTTTAGCATGATCATCTAATGGATTAAAAAAAAAACATGATCATTGCCAACTAGATAGTCAGACCAGAATGATAGAATGGGTAGACTAGCAGAGCAACATATGGACGAGGGGGAGAATTGCACAAACAGACTGACCTAAAGACTGCCATAAGTGGCATTTCTAGGAGCCTTGCAGCAGCACCCGATCAAAAAATAAATCTCCCTTGTTTTTGCACTTGTGGCTAGTAGTTGAGGGAGGCATTTATCTCTTGTCCTCACTGAGCCATGTGCATCCTTCTAAAAGCCTGTCTATCCCTCAAGGAGACCTGGAGGAACTGGCCTTTGCTGAAAAGAGTGCCACACAAACCCCCACCAGACAGCTTCCCCAATCACTCGGAGAAAACTGACTCGAAGTCAGCAGATGTGAGGTTTTATTTCAATAAAACCAAGGGTACAAACTTCATCATTTCCCTTTGCAGAGTACCGAGTGTGGAGCAAGCATAGAAAGGTACTGAAGAATTATTGGATGTCTTCTGGGTGTGATCATAGCATCAAAGCACTGTAGAGAAAGAAATATCTTTGTCTTTGATGTTTGCAATGATGTCTGGGTCTCACTTGAGTAAACTTCAGCCAGGAAGTGTGTTTTTTTTCCTTAAAAGCAAGAAATTTTGATAAAACAGTCTTGGCAACATGTTTATGGTTCGAGGAGGCCAGGTGTTGGGGTATAAAAGTTTTCTCAATGTTTTTCTCTAAGATTAGATTGCTGAGAAGTTTTCATGATGGAAATTTAAAGGTGTAGCCTTTCCACATTGAAAGGGCTTACACAGCAGTGACACATAGACCTTTTCTCAGAGCATTTTACTAGCTTTTGGGATTAATTCTGTTGGTCAGCAGAAATCCATTCCATTAAATGCTATATGATATTAAAATGACAATTTGACTCCATTTAATTGCTACCTTAAATTAACCACTGCCTAAGTATGGAAAAACTAGTGTTATGGCAAGACTGTAGGATGAGGTGACAGTGAAAGGCTCCAAGTATGTCTAGCAATTTATGGTGAATTACTGGTACCTGCTCTTTGAGAAGGACGCAGAAAACAGTTCTATCTAAAACAGCCTGCCACTATCTAGGGCAGGAAGCTACTAAAATTACTGCCCAGATTTTCCCAAATAATGTGCTTTTATGATATAGTGGAAGTCTTAAATAATCATAGCTTTACATTCTCTCACCACACAGTTATTCGGGGTCTCCTCTGCACCAGACATAGGGGATATAAACAACTTAGTGCTCTCATGGGCTGTACAGACCAAGCAGGAGGACATTCACAGTGAAGTACCTGGTTACTGCATGCATGGTACCTGTGGACATACACAGAAAACAGCAGGAGTGTGATAAGCATTGTTTTACATTGTGCTTCAGTCACAACTCATTTAGTCCTCCCAACAATCTGTAGGACATCATCAGCTGCCTTCTCAGGGAATAAAGCAAGCCAGGGGAGGTCAAGTGACTTGTTCCGGGCAGCCTGATATTCACTGCTGAACCAGGAATCCTAGAACATCACCTCCCAACCTCTCAACTGCCCTGTCACTCAAAGCAAGGAATTGATAGCATGTTCAGAGAAGACCCACTGATTGCTGAACTCTGCTTTTGACCCCAGAATAAAGCACAGAGCAAAGCAAAGGCCGTGCTTTTCAGCAGTGTTCTTGGGTAAAAGACAAACACTTAAGGATACGTCAAAAGGTCATGAGAGGTGAAAAACAGTAAAGGAGCTAGGAAGTGACCAAGGGCTCTCAGATAAAGGAGGATCCAAGAAGAAACCAGGATGCAATGTTGAGGGGTGTGTGGGAGAAGAATATCCCAGAAAGGCCACAGCATTCAGCCTTGAGGTGGTAAAGTTTTCTATAGTCAAAGGTCACTGCAAGGATACTCTGAAGCTAGAGGGATGAAATGAAGGGCCTGAGCTCAGATGGTTACAACTGTCAGATGATGTTCAGCATTGCAGCTAAGGGTAGAAGCCGTGAGTCACCATCTTGAGAGCAGGAGGAACCCCTAGGGTTATGAACAAAAGAGAGTTGCGTTATGGCATTCTTTTCAAAAGTGCATTCTGTTTGGGGGAGCAAGAGAAGAAACAGGGACAACTCCTGGCAAGATCTTCTAACAATTTAGCTACTCATAATGGTGGCTTGGACCCAGAGATGACCCTGGCAGAGGATGGCGCGTGGTCCCTCTGACTGTTTTCTAAAAGAAGACCGGTAGGACCCTGGCAAACTGTTGATGTAAGAGACAGAGAGCCCTGGAATATACACTCATCTGTACATAAAAGGCTTTTAAAGGAGTCAGGGGAAGGCTGCAGAGCTCTACCTCAGGCTTCCTGTATAGGCCTGGCAAAATATGGGAGACAGGATGAATGGGGCACATCACTCAGCAGGTGCACAGCTGAATGAAGCCTAAGGTCATGGCAGAAAATAAGGAGAACGGCAGGGAGTTAGGATTGTCCAGTGAGCAAGAGTGAGGAATAGTGTTCACACCCATGCCGTACGGGAATTCACAGCCTTTCAGTGCCTGTCAGCCTTGAATGCTGCACCAGGAGATGAGCAAGTCAGAGATTCAGAGATGTTCCAGCAACCTAGGAGGCATGGTGCAGAGAAAGGCATACCCTTTTTGTGGACTTTTGGTGTCCCCAGTGACGATAGGCAGATGAGGATTCCAGGACCTCATTTTCAACCTTGCCCAAAGCTGATGGGCAGAGAGGCATCTTCAGCCTGAGTCTCCCAGAGAACGTTATGCCTGATGGGGGAAAACAGATGGTATAGCAACTGCATCAGGCTGCCCCCATCATGGCTCGGCTGTTTGGGTTATAAAATTATTGATAGAGCTGAGCAAGTGGAGCCTAGGGAACAGCAACTCAGTTTAGTGATGTCTCAAGAACTGTGGTTCTGAGAAAAGAATTTAGACAATCCCTTCCCCATGGCTCACCACACCTTTGCTATTCAGACCAGCCACCCAAACTACTGTTCTAGGTGAGACCATGGCCTCTAGAAGAGCTGGGGAAGGACAGTCAAAAATGATACTTAGGAAAGCCATTCAGTGACTGGTATGTAATAAATGCTCAATAAAAACTAACTCTGCTTAGTATTATTGTATTCTACAATAACAGAGATAGATATGCATCTTAGCACATAGGGACATCAATAAATACTTTCTTTGTATAATTTGATATGCTCATCATCATCACCACCACCATCACCATCATCACTGAGCAGTCATGTCTTTGTGATGAAGCTGACAGACACTTGAGTTTCTTGGGTTGTGGTACAGTAAAAATTTGAATATGAGGACATGCATCAGTCACCAATTTTGGGAAGAAACTCAAAGGCCACATTTAGATTCAGACTTTGATCTTGAAGTCACATTACTAGAGTAGTAAAACAAAGGTGAGGGAACAAATGGACCTGGGAGGGTGGCATTCCTAAGGACAAGAGTGAGAGTTCAGAAGTTTTAGGTAACTGGATATGTCTAAAATAGACCATTTTCTTTTAAAATTGGAGTTAGGCATTGTCTAAGAAGTTGATGTGTTAGCTTCAATTCAAGACTGACATTTTCCCACCCTCCCATAGATTCATTCCCTTCTTCTGTCTTCCTTCTCTTCCTTCTTCCCCCTCCTACTCTTTCTCCCTTCTTTCTTTTCTCCTTCTTTCCTTTATACCTTCCCCCTAAAGGGAAAAAGGACAAAAAAGCAATGGTTACTGAGCTCTAAGAACTAGAGTAATATACTGACACCAGTGGACTAAAAGTAAACTCAACCACTAATCCCTTGAAAGCCAGTCTGCCAGATTTGTCACTTAGCAAGTGAAGTCCCTTGGATGAACCTAAAATGCAAAAGCCAACCATGATAGAGTTTGTCTGTAACTCCCGTGCTGGGGATCAGAGAGGTGGCTCCTTGGAATTTGTTGATCAGACAGCCTAGAAGAATCAGTGAACTCAGGTTTTGTGAGAGACCGTGCCTCAAAAAATCAGGTGGAAATTGACTGAGGAAGATATGTAATGTTGACCTCTGGCCTCCACATTCACACACATGCATGCATGTTCCCTTTCCCGTGCGTGTGTGTGTGCGTGCGCGCGTGCGCGCGCGCGCACGCACGCACGCACGCGCGCACACACACACACACACACACACACACACACACACACACACACACACACACGTTAAAATGGAAAGGGAAGGTGGTTATCATCTTGGAAAATATCCAAATGCAGAACCCCATATCATGAGAGAGAGAATATTAATCAGCTTCCTCATTGGAAGGATTTGTGCCACTCATAGTTTCAGGAGGTCTCAGTCCACCATGGCAGGAAAGACACAGAAAAAAAAAGGTGGTTCCATCTGTGGTGGTGGGAGCTCACAATAGAGACATCTCACATGGTTGCAGAGTTAGGCCAGAACCAAGATGGATATTACCTTCAAAGGCCCACCTTTAGTTACATATTCTGCTCCCATTCTGAAGCCTTCAATAGCTTCCAAAATAGCTCAACAAGCTGGGGACCAAGCACCCAAAACATGAACCCGTGGGAGACATGCTAGTTTCAAACTATACCAAGAGGTAGCTACAACATACAGGTAAAGGTACAGATGGTAATAGCCAAGGGGCAGATCTTCCCAGATGGTTTAAGTCCACAGCTCTGTAATTCTGTAGGACCAGCAGGAAAAGACTCCTGGGGAGTCACAAGTCACAGGGGTTGTCTTTGCTGTGCTTCTGTCTTCTGTGTCTCCACCTTCCTCACATAACACCAGGTCTGCTAATTGATCCTGCAGACACATGGTGTGCAGCTGATTAAGACAGTGGACTCTACACAATATACCTTTGAGACCTTATGCAAATCTCTTTACCTCTCTGTACCTCAGTTTCCTCATCTGGAGGTTGGAAGCAAAGGCAATAGGAGCACTAGCCTCATGGTCAGTTTGTGATGGAGACAGATTAGTACTGCACAGGGCTCAGACTCCTTGTTTCACAGTAAGTGACCAACACGTGACAGCATTGCTTCTGCTAGCTTTGAAGCTAAGATTATGAATGCATTTTTCTTTTTTATTGTTTCCCCATTTATATCTATGTAATAAGTTTTGGTTGTCTCACAGCCCCACATCACACAGTTAAATGAAACCACCCAGACTGAGACAAGGGAGAATGAAACATTAAGATGAGCCTTTGAGACTGATTTCTTTCAGCACTGATTGATAAGGAGGGGAATTAACTGGAGGGGGCATGTGAGTGTTTTTTTTTTTTTGGAGGGGGTGACCACTGGTTTCTAGGCTAGACACTGTGACTGAGTATTTGAGAGGAAATGGGAGTGGACTTTCAGTAGTACAGGAGCCTGTAGTTAATAATAAGTTGTCATGATCCATTTCAGAGACACCTGGAGGGCAGGAGATGAACCACTGCAGTACTAGTCCCAGGAAAGCACCTGTGGATGACTTAGGGGGCAGTTCTCCTGAAAGAAAAGCAGAGCTGCCTAGTCCTGACTCTGCTCTGCCCCCAAAGTAGGAGAGCCCTAGGTCAGTTGCCCATTGGATTAGCCTTTGACCCTATAAAGGAGACAGGGGATCAGGGCTACACTGTGATTCAAGGGGGAGTCTGTGTCTTCCTCTCTGCACACATTTCTAGATTTTTTTCCTCAAGGGAGAAGAGAATTTCTGCCCTTCCCTACCCCATGTTGTCTGTGTCATTCAATCCCAGGGTGGAGAAGTTGCTCAACTGGTATTTGCTAGCTCCACTTTTCTAGAAGTCACTCCACTGCAAGGCAAACTTGCCTCCTTCTGCTTTGTGTGGTTGAACCATTAGGACTGGCCCCAACAATATCTTCTCTCACTTTCCTCTGATCACTACAGGAGATAGATGAAGAGTTTACCGTTTCCCTTTGCTCCTGTATGGCCAGCCTCATGGAAGAAGTGATGGCCACCTCTAAGCCTGTCTCTGGTCTTTCTGCATCCATATGTCACCAGCCCACCTTTCTGCCCAGGCACAGCTGGGTGACCTCCTGTTCTCTCTACTTCCCCACCTCCTTGTCACTCTACATAGGAACCACTGGTGCAGAGCTACACTGGAAAAGAAGGTGGTGGTCTAGTTACTCAGTTCCCTTCTACCTAATTTCATATATCTTCCAAACAACAGAAGATTCCACCTACTTTATAAATAGGAAAAGCAGGGGCCCTGAAGACATAAAGCTGAAACCACAGATTGGGTGTCTTATCAGGAGTCTGTGTCTAGTGTTAACAATTTAAATTCCTTTACTATTCTATTCACTGAATAACCCACATCATTACTGTCTACTTTGATAATTTAACCAACCAACAAATCTCTATATATTCACTGATATATGTATTTATCTATATACATCATTTTGAAGATTTATTTTAGTTTTAATTATGTGGATAGAGGGAGTTTCATGTACACACATAAATGCAGGTGCCTGCAGAGTTCAGAAGGGAGCATTGGATCCCCTGCAGCTGGAAAGCAACCTGATTTTGGTGCTGGGAACCAAACTTAGGTCCTTATAACCACTGAGCCATCTCTCCAGCCCCTATATATTTTATGTTTATATGTATATGTAGCTAAATAAAATGTATGACTGAAAAGATAACTATGACACACATAATGTACAATAAAAATCACAGAATCTCCCATCCAATACGTACATACTCAAAAATATATGGGCAGATCAAATGGTGCCACCGTCTGTGTAGATTTACTAGACTCGGGGTTGTTTCTCTGCTCCCTAATATACAATAGACACTCCCAAGACACCAGCTCTGCCTCCTCCTTTGTTCCTCAGTCTGGCAGTCAAGTTCTGAGCTATGTTCTCATAAGAGCCAATTTCCACATCCAGCACAGCATATAGCCTTTGAACAGAGGTTCACATCACAGAGTTGTAGACTCTGCCAGCAGCTTGGATCAGCAAGGCATGGCACAAAAGCCTAAATACCTAGAGTGTTCCAAAAAGATGAGACCACTGAACGTGGACCTGGCCAGACACGGATAATAGTGGTGGTCTGCACAGACAGAGAAGCTGCAGCTTGCTCCTCCCTCCTGGCTTTTGGGCAGGGACCTAGGAGGAAGCAGGCACTAAATGAGATGTTGAGTAATGGGTGTAATAATGGCCAACTGGTCTACCTGGTACTCTGGGGTCAGATTTTTCTCAATTAATGAATTAATGTTTGTATCACAAGGACGCCATGTGCATTGGGATGACTGAGCAAGCAGGGCAGAGCTCTGTTCCCATCAATTCTGCAAAGGATTTTCTTATCTTCTCTATGGGGTGGCAAAGGTTGGGGGAGGAAACAGACAGAGACAGCTACAGTGAAGGGAAAGAACACCAACTTCAGTGGTAAAACCTGGAATCTATCCCAATTGTGTTTAATGCAAGCTATATGCCTGGAGGTAAATCATGTCTGGGCCATAGCTTTCCCACACTCACCTGTACATAAATTGTACAAGTTGGGAAAGAACACCAACTTCGGTGGTAAAACCTGGAATCTATCCCAATTGTGTTTAATGCAAGCTATAGGCCTGGAAGTAAATCATGTCTGGGCCATAGCTTCCCCACATTCACCTGTCATAAATTGTACAAGTTGTACCTGTTTTTCACAGGGGATAGCTCCCAGTACTCCTTGCCTGTATACAACTCCTCAGATGCTGAAATCTCTTATATAAAATGGCATAATGTGCATAACATGCTCACATTTCCCATGTATTTAAATCACCACT
The DNA here is from genome assembly GCF_003668045.3 of Cricetulus griseus. NCBI lineage: Eukaryota > Metazoa > Chordata > Mammalia > Rodentia > Cricetidae > Cricetulus > Cricetulus griseus. The sequence continues at coordinate 81,344,685 of NC_048596.1, forward strand.
AGGTGACTTTAATACCTAACACAATGTAAATTCTATGCAAATCACTGTTAGAATGTATTGTTTAGTGACTACTGAGAACACTATGCATATTCAGGACCAACAAAATCTTTTCAAATATTTTGATCAGGATTTGGTTAAATGCATAACTCCAGAACTCTAGGACCTGAAGGACCAACTTTACAGTGGAGCCCCAACTCACAATCTACACATTCCAGTAATTGCTCACCTTCTACTGTCTTGTTTCTGCCACCCTCCACTTGCATCTTGTTGCCACCCACCTTTTTTCCTGAATTTCCTTTAAGGACTGGCCTGATGCCATTTGTTATCTTTTCACAGTCGCTTTCCTCTACCTGAAATATTTCCCTCTCCTCTTCTCTGGTTAAAGCTACTCATCTTTATGACTCACCTGAAATATCACCTCTTCCAAGAACTTATCTGAACCACTAACAGCCCTACTCTAACATTCAGCCAAGCCACCTGGGGAACACATAGCCAAGTGGATAGAGCACAGGCTCTGGGGTTGACTGACCTGAATCTCAACAGACAGCTTAGATCCTGTTCATTCACTCATTTGGTTTTTATTCATTTCTGACTGGTTGAACACCTTCTTGAACACTTACTAAGTACACTTCAAAAATAGGAGTGATATTATAGGTCCAAGGAGAGATCTGGCATTAGGGAGATTTCCAGAGATCTACAAGGACGACACCAACTGACAATCTAGGCAATGGCAGAGAGGCTACCCTAAATGCCCTTCCCCTATAATGAGACTAATGACTACTTTATATGCCATCCTAGAGCCCTCATCCAGTGGCTGATGGAAGCAGAGGCAGACACCCACATCTATACACTGAACTGAACTCTGGAACCCAGTTGCAGAGAGGGAGAAATGAAGATCAAGGGGGTCAGGACCAGGCTGGTGAATCCCACAGAAACAGCTGACCTGAACAAAGGGAAGCACATGGCCCCAGTCTGCTGTCTGGGAGGCCATCACGGGACTGATCCAGACCCCTGAAAGTGGATGCCAATTTTGTAAAAATTATATTTATTTCAAAAATAGGGTGGGAGCTAGAAATGATTAGAGCAGACTAAGCTGCCACTATTGGGGAACTCTAGTAAGCCAATTTGCTCCTATAGATAACCTCATCCAGGAGAAGGGTGCTATTCAGAAGGATGAAGAGAGATGATAGAAGGAGCTGCTTTATAGTAGGGCTCACAGGGGCTCTTTGCATGAGACCCATTTAAATAGAGGTGAAGAAGGTATAAACTATGAAAAAAAATCTGAGAGACCAGGTGTCAAAGCCCTTGGATGGGAGCATGCATGGTATATTTAAGGAATGAAGCAGAATAAGGAATAGGGTGAGTCATAACATAGTAGGTACGTGATCATATGGGGCCATGCCAGCCATGGGTGAGGGATAATAAAAAGAAGACCAGCATCTGATGTGGCTTTTAACAGGACGCTAGGTGCCTTGTAGAGATGAGCATAGAGAAGGTGGAAGAATGAGACAGAGACGGACATTGCTCTGATCTGGGCAGGCTTTGATGGTGTCTGGGACCAGAGTGGTAGAGGGGATAGACATCCCTTCAATGGTGCTTTTTCTTCTATCCATAAGAGCCCTAGATTTGTATCAGAAATCATAATTGGAACCACTGTGGACCTTGACTGCCAGATGGTATAAGAACTCTCATCTAGCCAGTGAGATTTCTCCCAAAGTCACCTGTGAGAGACTAGGCAGAGCTGTGCATGGAACTGTGCACATAGTTCACAACCTTCCACCTGGTGCTTCCTCAGAGGCCCTTGTGACTCTCGTTTCAGTCTTGGTGGCTTTGAAGAAACAGATCCACAGAGAACTGCTGCACACTGAGAGGTTGAGAGTAAAATTAAGAACAATTTGCTTTTCATTTATAATTCATGCATTATACACCACCTACTTCCCAAAAGGATTTGAGACAGATTACAATAACAGGCATCTATAAGCCATCTGCACAGCCACTAACAAACATGTTTTCAGAGAATCCGTAATGGCACAAGGAAATGCTCAGAACATAACTTTAAATGAAAAAGGCAGGATACAATACTTTATTTACTATAATATTGTTACATAATACAGAAATGGATGGGGAGAGGGGAAGCAGAAAAGAGAGAGGGGAGGGAGCAGTGGAAGGAAAGAGAAGAAAAGAGGAAGAGGAAGGGGTAAGAGGAAAGAGAGAGACATCCATGGTGATTAATGCCCTTCTTAACATTGAATGTTTGTCCTCATCGCTTGCACAAGGGTTCCCCCAAAATAGTATGTAAAGGTTTTTTCTTCTTAAATAAAAACTCACACATATACATATACATATACATATACATATACATATACATATACATATACATATACATATACATATACTTTTGAATGTAGATTCTACATTTGAAAGAAATCCAGCATTTGTCTTTCTGAGTCTGGTTTATTTCCCTTAAACTAATGATCAGGTTCCATCCATTTTCCTATGAATAGCAAGATTTCATTTTTCTTTAAGGCTGCCTACAATCCCACTAGGTATACCTCTGTGTTTTCTTTATCCCTCCCTTTGTTGATGGATATCTCACCTGGTTCCATTCCCTGGCTGTTGTGAAGAGGGCAGCAATGAAAACATGGATGCCCAGATATCTCTGTAGTGTGTTGACTTAAAGGCCTTTGTTATATGCCCAGGAATGGGGCAGCTTGGTCATAGAAATGAGATAATTTTTAATGGTACTCAAATTTCTTTACTGTTAATAGCTGCACATTTAAATGAGTATTTTTTTTAAACTGGCTGACATATGCTGTGGAAAATTCCTCCAGCCTTCCCAGTCCTCCCTCCACAGCCTCTGCCCTGCTCTGAGCACAGGGATTATCTTGACTCTTTAGTTCTTTGTTGCTTTGGATCAATGGAGATTTCAGCTTTTAAAAAAAAAATCAGAAGACAGTTAAGGGTACATGTGTCCCTCCTACTTCACCCCTCCTGCTTTGCCTCAGCTCTGGAATGGCTCTGCTGCCTTCACTTCCTGAAGCCTGGACCCCAGGGCTGCAGTTATTCTCACGCCCTTTTAATTTTCTGTCCCTGTGTCATTGCTAGTCCCTGCTGCCTGTCCCTTCTCCTTCTCTTTGCCCCACCTTTGACATTTTAGCACAGTAGTTCTCAATTTGTAGGTTGTAACCCCTATAGGGATCTAATAACCCTTTTACATGGGGTCTCTTATCAGACACCTTGTATATCAGATATTTACATTACGATTCATAGCAGTAGCAAAATTGCAGTTATGAAGTAGCAATGGAAATAATTTTATGGTTGGGGTCACCACAACAGGAGGAACTGTATTAAAGGGTCACAGCATTAGGAAAGTTGAGAACCACTGCTTTAGCACATCATAAAGTTCATTTGCAGTCATAATCACCTGTGCAAGGCTTGCTAAACCCTAGATTCATACACGACCTTGCTGAACATAATCACCCTGCTGTGTAACGCAAACAGAAACTCCAGGTGGCCTTAAACTCTTGATCCTCCAGAGGTCTCCACACCCCAAGTTCTGGGACTGCAGGCATATGAAAGCACATTGATGTTCTCCTAATTTAACTTTGTATTTCTTGGCAGGTCCCTGCTGATTCCACCTCCTCCTCATTTTTGGGAGGGCCTCTGATAACCTCTTCTGTATTCTAAGAACAACTAACTGCTTTAGAATCTACAGATGAGTGAGGTCATGCAGTATTTACCTCTCTGTGTCTGGTCTATTTTACTAACAGGACTGCCCTCTACTTCTACCCATGCGGTCACAAATAACAAGATTTTGTTCTTTTTGTGCCTAGATATTATCCCATGGTACATATACATGCCATCTTCTCCTATTACAAAGCAACTACAATAGAGTGATGGGTGCTCACAGCAGTGGGTATGCTAAGTGCTCTGAGCTGATCATCACATGGCTATGCTTGTGTTGGTCATTTGGGGGTAATATTGGGAAGTTAGCCCAAGGCTATGCAGATGCTCTCTACCTCCACAACTCCAGGTCTGTGTACATGTACCGAGTTATCGAATTGTACTTCCCAAATATGTACAATTATTACAATTTACATTCAATATAGATTTTATCTTCAGAGATTCCATCCTTGAAATTTGTGGCAGCAGAGATTCTGACTCAAGCAAGCTTCCTGGTGATGCTATGCCTCTGGCCCAGAGACCACAAGGTCTCAAGGGTAGGGTAGCTGTGCTTTCTTTCTTTTCTTTTTTTTCTTTCTTTCTTTCTTTCTTTCTTTCTTTCTTTCTTTCTTCCTTTCTTTCTTTTACTGGAACTGCTGAGTGTGTCATCTACTCTCTGAAAGCTTGCTGGTTAATCTCTGATGAAGGTGGTTCAACAGAAGCTCCTGTAATAGTGACGATACATCTTCTCATGTGGTAGCCACAGCTGGAAATGGGGCCCATGCCATTAAAATGACTCATATTTATTGATTTTTTGTTTGTTTTCTAAAACTGTTTTTAATTAAATTTTTCTCTGAAAATTCCACACATGCATATAATACGTTCGGGAATTATCTCACCCCCTACCTTCTCTTACTGTCCTTCCGCTCCTATGAACGCTGTCTCTCCTTGCAGGTCCCTTTCTCACATGCATGTCCTATAGTTTTGTTTTGTGACTGACTTGGCCTAAACAGGACCATCTACTCAATCATGGTGTTAGAACTGTCCATTAGAACTTGGTGGGCACTCAGGGGGGGTATACAACTGAAGATAGTTATTCCCCTCCCCCAGCTTTCACTACTAATTCCAATAATTCTCCAGTGAGGGCCAGGCCTCAACAAGCGTCTGCCTGATCCATGTCTGACTGCTGACATGCAAGGTTTTGTGCAAGCCTAGTGAAGGCAATTCACTGCTATGAGTTCATGGTTGCAATGTTTATCTTATACCCAGAAGATAGCATTTCACAGCCCTTCTCCCTGTCACCCAGCCCTTACATTTTTCCATGCCCTCTTCCGTGATGTTCCCTGAGCCTTACAGGGATGGTATAAAGGTTCCATGTAGGACTAAATGTTCAGTAGTCAGTTCTCCTTAGGATCTTAAGCAACGATGAGTCTCTGCATTCACTACCACTCACTTTATACAAAGAGAGGCTACTTTGATCAAAGCTGAGGGTGGCATTGTCTATGAGTATAAACATAAATACTTAGAAGATGATTTGATGATGTATCAAGTTAGCAAACAGTAGTAAGTTACCCACTAGGTCCTATGACCTCCATAGTTGTGGGTTTGGTTATTGTTTATGCAGATTCATAGGACGAGGCATGGATCCCCTCTCCTGTGGAGTAGAACAGTTAGTTACCCCCATAACAGTCATGTCACTATTGCAGCAGTAGGCATATCTTGCCTAGCAAGTTGGTATCTAGAACTCAAGTTCCAAATCTGGGTAAAAGTATTAGTGAGTTTTCTCCTCCTGGAGTCTGCACATCACCTTATAGCACTATACACACTGGCCAGCAGGGGTGAAGCTTCCACTTGAGTTCCGGGTTGACTTCTTTGTATCCTGTAACCAAGGTGTGTGATGTCTTCAGCAATAGTGGCCAACCCCTAATAGTGGGCAACCAAGAGCAACTGAAACACTCTGTATTATTGAGGGGCAGGACTTGGGGGCCTTTCTGACAACAATTCACAGGGAAATACCCCACATCTCACAGCTTCTAGGATTGGCACTATCTATCCACATAGGATAACTCCATTCGAGCTTAGCATTGATTAGAGTAGTAGATTTTCATATGTCTTCTCATTGCATCTTATAGTTTTAGCTAACACTCCTCTCAATGTCTTCCTTCTTTTTTGTTCTCTAACTCTTTTTTTTCTCCCCTCTATTTTTCTCATGAGAGTCCTACTGCCCCTCCCCACTTTAAAATAATTAGGTTTGAGCTAACCAGGTAGCTTCTACACTCTGCCTACAATTCTCCTTAACCAACTGGTGGACTCACTACACACCATTTGTATCTCCATGTTCATATCCACTGCAGGGGGTAGTTTTGCTCATTGTCCACTAAAGATGATCATTCAAACCCCATTTCTCCTGTCTCTAACAGTACCATCTTCATCAGTCCTCACCAGGCCTTCCTTAATGGTCTCCTGGTGGCATCTAAGCTTCTGCTCAGTTCTAAGGTTACTGACACATTTGAGGCTTACAGTCTCTTCTCTGTATTGCTACAGCATAAGCCTCCAATGATTTAAGCAGCTACCATGCCATTCTCTTTCTTGATTATCTTGGCTGGAATGTTTTCTGCTACACAGTTCTTCTCTGTATGAGACTGACTGGTCAGTACCACAAGGAAGCTAAGATAGCATTGACTATCCTAGTCGATTTCCTCCCTAGTCTGGAGATGGAGCAGCTGAACACCTAAGTGGAGCTTTCCTTAGTAAGCCAGGTGAAGAAATCATCTTGGATGGCCAAATTTCAGTCTACACATCATCCCTATGACCACAGGTTGTAATTCACATTGTTTTGGTAGATCCAACTAGGTCCAGGGAAGCTATAGTCTTAAAATTTGACACTGACACTGGAGAGCCACAGACTATACTTTGAGTAGCAACAAAGTAGAAGGTTTAGTGGAAATACTCTGGGGTTTAGAACCACAAGAACTTAATTCAAAACACATGCCTGGCCCCTTTTGCTTTTAATTATTGCATCAATTATCAATTATCCTCCAGCTTCATTGTCTCCATCTACTAAAATACAAATGTAAAATAATTTGATAGCATCAATAGGAAGAAGTTCAATGTTCTATTCTTTGAAACGCTTGCTTGCTGTACATCTCTGGCACTCATATTTTCCTCTCTGAGTTTTATTTTCCTAAAATTAAAATGGGGGAGGAAATGGTGGTACCTGCTTTCTGGAGTGGCTGTGAAGGCTGAGTATGGGAGAGGAGGCTGAGTATGTACCAGCTCCTTTTCCCATTTGTCCCACTCAGCCCCATCACGTATGTCCTGGCTGTCAGCATTTGCTGCTGTTTAGTGGAAGATCAGGGTGGGAAGAAGCAAGGACTGAGCTTTTGAGTTAAGTGAGGTTGGAAGCTAACCAATGGGTCACCTCCAACAATGACCTCATTACCACAGAACAGTGAGAGCTGGCTTTGCCTTCTCCCCCAGGAAGCTGAAACCATAGATAATAACCGAGAATGATGCTTCCCCGGTGTTTGTGGTATCAGTGGCAGGCGTGATTCACAGTCCCTGCTGGGAAATTCAGCTGTGGGCTTTTGACAGCTGCAGAGTCATGAGACACGATCTCCTAGAATGTTCCTGATTCAGTTCTGTGTAAGCTGTTATCCTTTGGAGATTCTCGGACCACTATTGGGAACTGGGTACTCTGGACCACTGAAAACAATTGTTGGATCCTTTATATGTGTCTTTCTTGTATTTACTGAGACTTGTGGACAATTTGAAATGACCATCAAACTTTAAGATTGTGTTAGCAAGTTAGATAACCGGAGCCTCCATACCTGGGAAAAAGGCAATGGTTAGTGTTCATTTCACACTCACTCTGTACTAGGCTCTGAGATGAATAGTTATGTGACCCTGAATGCTGGAGCTATCCTGAGAAATGTGTTATTGACTTCATCACTGAGAGGACATTATAAAGTACTTAGACAAACTAAGAAAGCTATCGTGATAACAACTTAGGACACTGCTGTTACCTATGTAGTCTAAAAATAGTTTTTTAATCTATGGTATGTGTCTGTTACTGCCATGTGTGCAGGTGCTGGTAGAGTTCAGAAGAGGGTGTGAGATACCCTGGAGCCAGAGTTACAGACAGCTGTCAGCTTCTTGATGTAGGTGCTGGGAACTAAAACCCGGTCCTCTGGAAGAGCAGCTGGTGCTCGTAAACTGCTGAACCATCTCTCTAACCACTGTGTGATCCTTCTTGATCAAAATACCATGGATGTATAGGAATAATTTACCTCATCCCTGCAACAACCCTAGGAAGAAGACAATGTGAAAGCATTCATTTTTGCTTGGCATAGTGGCTTGTGTGTGTAATCACAACATTTGAGAGTCCAAGGCAGGAACATTGCTCCATGTTCCAGATTGATAGAGTGAAATCATACTTCAAAACATATAAAGCATGCTCAGCTAGATGGCTCACTGGATAATCATCAAGGCTGAGGACCTGAGTTCATTCCTGGAACCCACACAGTAGAGGAAGAAAACCACTTCCCATGCATTGTCCTCTGACCTTCATATGAGTGATATGACACACATGTGTGCATGTATATAATAAATAAAGTGAAAATTTTGTAAATAAATAAACACAAGGCTGATATTTTCAGATAAAGAAACTGAGATATATAGTGTGGTCAAAGGTGCAGAGAAGCAGTGGGACTTGTATTCCAATTCAGGTCTGGCTAATATCAGAATGTGAAAAGATGGCTTTGAAAGGCTAGTGGACTTGGGCTGGGATAGGAAGATGGTAGAGAACCACAATTAAAAACAGTTTCCTCGTGATTCAGTGTTGATTGTGTCTCCTTGTATGTAGGTACACACACACACACACAGAGAGAGAGAGAGAGAGAGAGAGAGAGAGAGAGAGAGAGAGAGAGAGAGAGAGAGAGGAAAGGAGCTCATCAGTTCTTTTGACCAGAGCAGAACTGAAAGAATCTGTTGGTACAATTTACATGCTCAGCTTCATGCTGATGGGGCTCTGTAATGGTAGCCATAGGTCCAAGTCTGAACACTCTGCATGCACAAGGCTGGCTCTGCCTGGTAAACACAGTGCCTTCCTCCATAGGCAGGCTTCCTCTTCCCTACTAGCTGTGTTTCCCCTAGTGACATAGCTCTAACTGTGTTCTCCTCCCAGCTTCTGTATTGCTTGTCCAAATGCTCTGGCCTTTTTGCCCCTAAGTGAGTCCTCCCCTAGCTATCTTCTAGAGTAACCCCTACAAATGCAAATAAAATGATGTCACTCCCAAGCTTTGAAATTGCTGGCAGGCTCCTAGCACCTTCAGGGCCCAAGAATCTTCTAAAGTCCTTCTTTAGTGCATCTACCACCACTTCTTTCCCATACTTGGCTCTTCAGCCATGCCCATGTATCCAAAGCATCATGAGCTGCCCCACCTTTAATCTAACACTTTCTTAGGCTTGGAACATTCTTTCCCCAATTCACTAACATAGCAGCATGGTCTCCAGAGTCACCAAGCTCCTCTGAAATACAACTGCACCATTACCACAGTGAAACTGATAATAATACCCCCTTCACAGGTCATTGGAGAATTAAGGCAAATAGGATGTATGTGTCAATGGGGTCTGGCAGCCATCATTAACCTTGCCTGAGAGTGGTGAGGTGAGTTCAGTCTTTGCCCTGACTCTTCTTTGTCAAAATCACTTTGGTCTAATTTATTGTTTGTCAAGGTGGTTTCCACACTATCCTGACCCCTAATACAGGGCTTATTTTCTCCACAAAGACCATACACAGCATGATCAACAGGAGATAAAGAAAAGGTGTAGGGAGAAGAGGGATGGACTGGCTGAGGAAGTTGGGCTTCTGAAGGGACCCTGAGTAAGATGGAGACTCCATCTCTATCTTAGGGACTGGGGATGGTCACTTTGCTTCTTTGTAGGAAGAGGCTTGATAAATCAGGAGAGTCTTATTCAAGACCATCCCATCACTTTCTTGGCAAACTGCTGTGGGCCATTTGTTGCCCTTGGGGAAAATATTAGTGAAGCATTTTACCCTAAAAGCTTCACAGTCTGTGAAATGAATCGCCTGCCAAGCTGGAGCCACAGGGAAGTTTCACGCCGTCACTTGCCCAAGATCCTCATAAATCGTCAGCCTCGATGATCGGATGCTTAACTGAACTTGAGAGACAAGGCAAAGAGACATAAACACTAAACACATAATCTTTCAAGTCTGTTCTTTCATTTTCCGGCTGTTTCTTCTCCAAAGGGAATCACTCGCTCTTTTTCCTTTGACTTTACACTAAGGCGTCAAGGATCATCTGTTTGATGTCTGATTCACTGCACAGACAATGGTGCTCTAGGAAGCTGGGTGCTTTCAGGGGAAGGCAGGATGTGGACTCATGTGGTCCTGGTTGGTTGAACCCGTGGAGATGCCAGCATTGCTGGCAATCTAGTCTCCTAGTGATGGATTTAACAGTGTGGGCCTGTTTCCTCACCTGCAATGTGGGCAATCTTGTCTACCTCTGGGGATTATTGTGAAATCTTCATGGGGCTGTAGGCTCTGATCTATCCATTGATGGATGCATAGCTTCCATCAATGTATTTGATGTATTTGAAAGGAGAAACTTGAGCAGGTGGAGCCTGGAATTGAGGCACAGAGGGTATGCCATGAAGAGATTGTGTGTCTCCCTGACTCTCTGTGCCTTTGATTACCTCCTGGATGCCATAGCCTGCAAAGAGAATGGGCCAATCATGGTCTGAGACCTCTAAATCTACAAGTTTTGCCACAACAGAAAACTAATGAGCATAACTGTGATGAGGCTTAATTTGTAAGGCAGGCACAAGAGACTAACAATAACCAATGAAATAGAACAACTCAGTAATGTAATAGTTATTTATACCTACAGTATTTTTATTTCTAAAATTTTCTGCCTAATATTTTTGGACCATGGTTGGCTGTCATAACTAAAACCTCAGAAAGTGTAACCACAGGTAAGTGGAGAGCAGTGTGTGTGTGTGTGTGTGTGTGTGTGTGTGTGTGTGTGTGTGTGTGTGAATGCATGAGAGAGACTTAATTTTAAATTGTCTGTTTTACAGATGAGAACCTTGAGGCAAAGAGCAGTTAAACACTTCTCCTAAGATAGCACAGTAGCAAATGGCAGAACTGGTGTTACAGCCCAAGACTGATTCAAAATATGTTCTCCAAAACTCTCACTTTCTCATTGCTTAGCTTCTTGTATCTGACACACCACTAAGAAAATCAGAATGGGCTGGGCCCACTAAGACAGGGTTCTCACCAAGACAAGAGATGAGCTGCCTCTCCAGAGGACTTACTTCAGTGGATTTGTCCTTTTCCAGGTAAACAGACACAAGGACTTAGGCTCCTATTCTCAATGACATTCAGACTGAATGGCATGCTCTAGCTAAATTCACAGGAGACTGACATACAGACCAGAATGAATATGCAATAAATGTGTTCATTTATAGTGACTATGGCACATGCCAAGAAGACCAGAACATCTCTGCTGGCACAGACAGCACATTCTCTGCTTGTCTGAAGCCAAATTAAACTCAGATATTCATTAAACCAATAGTTACAGAAATCTTCACTCACATGATAGGTGGCCGGTGACCATGGCACCAGTGTCTAGACTGGGATTATTTGGGTTGTAAGCAACATCAAGTGATCATATGCTTGGTTAGCTGGAAACAGCTTTCTACAAAACTGAAATGAGCATATAGAGGTTCTCCCAGAATCCAAGGAATAAAGTGGAGGGTGATAGAGAAGAATGTCCATTATCCTTTTTGACTTCAAGAGGTGTGGGAACTCAGAATAAGGAAGACAGGACCTGTAGGATAGCATCTATCTCTCTGTCTCACTCCTGCCTTTCTCCTTCCCTGCCATATCACACCATCATTTCCCTAAACACCTGCTTCATTCTTTCCTCCTAACGGTCAGAATTTTTGCTGCCACAGAATTTGATTCTGACTAATTTTAACAAAAAATGTTTGTGGAAAGGATATCAAAACTCACAGATTCTCCAGGAATTCCAAAGCACAGAACAAAAAGAAACCCATCAGGCTGTAGAGACTGCTTGGTGAGTAAGAGCACTTACTGTGCAGTGTAAGCATGAAGATCATATTTCAAATCTCCATCACCCACATCAAAAGCCAGGCATGACCACATGCACACTACTGTAACACCAGCCATGTCAGGGGCAGAGACAGGAAGATTGTTAGGGATTTCTGGCCACCAGCTTAGCTCCAGGTTCAGAGAGAGATCCTGTCTTGGTGGAAGGATAAACATTGTCTTTCTCTGGCTTCTGCATGTGCACACAGATACATACACTCACATGAGTGCACACACACACACACACACACACACACACACACTAAGCTCTCAAAATCATTGCATCAAGTTAGTGCTTTAATTTCGATGATTGTCTCATGAATATATGCTTTGATTATCTATTATAATGGGTTAAACTAAGACCTATACCTTGTCATTGGCTGATAAGTCTCTTAACAATAGACTTCCTTCTTTCCTTTCTCTTCCCTCCTCTGGAAGTCGCAGGTGACCAGGATTGGAAGAGAGGAAATAGTAGTTGTAGGTCAAAAGATACAGAGCCTTATATGTTCAATATGAGTAAGTCTGGGGATCAAATTCACAGTGAATGACAATTTGTATCATAGTTAATGGTTGTATTTAAGAGTAGATACATGTAGCCAGCCATCATGTTGGCACAAGCCTTTAATCCCAGTACTCAAGGAGCACAGGAAGGCAGATCTCTTTGAGTTCAAGGCAAGCCTGGACTACATAGTGCAGTAGTTCTCAATCCTCCTAATACTGCAACCCTTTAACTCACTTTGGTGACCCTCACCACCCAAAGAAAATAAAATTATTTTCTTTGCTACTTCATAACTGTAATTTTGTTACTGTTATGAATTGTAATGTAAATATCTGTGTCTTCCAATGGTATTAAGAGACCCCTATGAAAAGGTCATTCCACCCCTAAAGGGGTGATGACCCACAGATCGAAAGCTGCTGACATAGTGAATTTCAGGTCTGCCAGGATAAATAGTGAAACCCTGTTTCAAGAAAGAAAGGAAGGGAGGGAGGAAGGGAGAAACGAATGAAGGAAGGAAGGAAGGAAGGAAGGAAGGAAGGAAGGAAGGGAGAGAGAAAGACAGACAGAAAGAAGTACTCCAGTTAGCTTTCTGTTTCTATGATAATCACCATGAGTGGAAAGGTAATTATTTTGGCTCATGCCTCCAGAGGGATAGAATTCATCATGAAAGCAAAGCTAGGCATGAAGCTGGATGGTCACATTTTCATCTACACACAAGAAGCAGAGAGAGAGAGAGACAGAGAGAGAGACAGAGAGAAAGAGAGAGAAAGAGAAGTGGGGTAAGACTATAAACCCTCAAAGCCCACCTCCAGTGACCTACTTGTTCCCACAAGGTCTACCTCTAAACAGTGCCAACAACTGGAGTCCAAGTGTTCCACCATACAAAGCTGTAAAGGACATTTCTCAAAGCACTGCAGATGGATATACTGTTTTCTTGGCTACAGGAATCTTTTTGCAATCAACATGTATTTCAAAACCTTTATTGTACATCAAAACTACATGCAATTTTTAAAAATGTGTGTGTGTGTGTGTGTGTGTGTGTGTGTGTATGTGTGTGTGTGTATGTATGTATGTGTGTGTGTGTGTGTGGTACATATAGGCATACCTATGTATGCACATGAGGAGACAAGAAGTCACCACTGGCATCTTCTTCATCCACTCTGCACCTTTTCCTGTTTGTTTGTCTATTTATTTATTTTTATTTGGTGTATGGGTGTTTTACCTGCATGTATGCCTGTGCAACATCACATGCAGTGTCTGAAGATCCTAGAGTAAGGCATCAGATACCCTGAAACTGGACCTACAAACAATTGGGAGCCCCCATGTGGGTTCTGGAAACCAAACCCAGGTCCTCTAGGAGAACAGCTGGAGCTCTTAGCTGCTGAGCCATCTCTCACCCTCCCACGTTATTTTTTGAGACCTGTATCTCCCTGAAACTGTAGCTTGTCATTTAGGCTACACTGACTGGACAGCAAGTCCCCAGAAAGCTCCTGTTATTATCTCCCCAGCTGTAGAATTACAGACACTTGTCACAAGGGGTCTGGAGACCCAAAATCAGGCCCTCACACATGCACAGCAGTACTTTGCCCATTGTACCATCTCCCTAGCATACACACAATAATTCAAAAGAAAAATAAGAAATCAAGTTCTTTAGCACTCCCTCCCACCAGTCTAAATGCTTGATTTTGAAGCACAGTTGGATTTAGCAGTCTCCTCTTTCTCCAGGAATTTGGAAGCTGGATCTTGAAGCTTGTGTGGTACCAGTTCTTTATTTGATCTGCAGTATGGGATGTACTACCATTAGAAGGCCTTTGTACCCTAGTCGCCAAACATGGGCATTCAACCATTGGCAAACACTTCTTAAAACCTTTATTTTATGAGGTATAATTAAATTCAGGGTGGGCATGTAGTAGAGCCTGCCTACTATGTCCAGGTCCCGGGTTCAAGCCCTCATACCTTCCTCTAACATTCTATCAAGCCATTTTCATTTATTAGCTAGAATACCTGCAAAGATAAGCTTGTCTTTATGCTGCTTGGTTACCTTGGCAAACAGTTTGCACAGAGGAGATAGCATGAGTGCTTGATTGTGTGCCTTATTTTCCAGCTTCAAAATGCAACACTAGTCTGCTTCTTCTAAAGGGGGAGCTTGGAGGCTGTGGTTAGCATTAAACTTCTGAATTTAAACTCATTAGAAGTGCTTGCATAGGGGAGGAGGAGAGGGAGAGGGAACTGGGATCGACATGTGAAACATCTTGTTTCTAATTCAAATAAAAAAGTGGATAAAAGAAAAAAAAGAAGTGCTTGCAGCTCACTGCAGTATTCCTGTTGATGCTCACATTATTCCATCCATGACCACTGAGATCCCCTGAAAGTCGGCTCCTGGGCCCTCTTGAACAGACTCGAGGGTCCTGTGAAGCTTCCTAGCTTCCTGATATGAAAAGACACTCCGGGTTCATTATGGATAGTTCCTGCCTCAGACCATGTATCAGTCTGTGCTCCAAGGACTCCTAGTTCCTTCTAAAATGTTACAGATTCTCTGAAACTTGCTCCCCAAGTCACTGAGCACAGGTGGCTGAGACCACACCACTGAGCCCAGCAGTAATGACATGTAGTACTGGAAATCTTGTGGCCAGAAGTAGCCTTGATTCCATCAAGATGACAGCAGAGGAACTCCCAAAGCAAAGTATAGTCAGATGGTGTTTTACTGTACTGACAGTGCTATCTCTGCATCCCCACCCTCATTTTAATAACTAATTATCATGATAAGAATCAGCCTGAATGGAAGACTCACAACATATCAGGCATGGGTCCAAGCACTTTTCATAAGTCAACACATTAATAGCCCCAAAGGGAAAGGACCACTGTAAACCCAGTGCACCAGAGGATGGGGACATACCCAACGCTACCACACTCTGAAGCAAGACCATAGTGTACTGTCAGAGCTCAAGATCACAAACTGTCACCATTTTGTGTGGGGGTTTGCCTGAGAGTCCATTCTTCTACACACACACACACACACACACAGAGAGAGAGAGAGAGAGAGAGAGAGAGAGAGAGAGAGAGAGAGAGAGAATTCAACTAGTCTCCAGCAAAAAGACACCCCACATCCATCCAGCTGTGTCAGGATCCTCCTCACCTGCCTGCTTCTTCCTTGTTACCCACCCATTCATTCATTTCTTCCATTCTCTCCTATCTCATTCAACATCCATTCCCAGTGTAGTTACTGGGAAAGGAAACAGGATCCAGTAGACAGTGGGCAGTGGTTTTCAGCATGGCCTTTAGGGTATGGAGTATACTGCAGGGCAGGTGGAGAAGGCTTCAGAACCCCCACCCCATGCTGTTGGACCTCGCACTGGTCTCACTGGAAATAAATCTAAAGGTGTTTCCGGCACGGGCAGCGGCAGAGGAAGAAGGCATATGGGCCCTGAAGGCATTGAGAATTGTCCTGAATTTTGTATGAATGGCCACAGGAAGAAGGTTATGTAAAATATAGCTTCATTGCAACTTTCTCCAAAAAAACAAATTGCGGGAGGAAAAAAGCAGGAGAGCGGAATATATGGATTAAAACAGACTGTAGAGATATCTAATCAATGGTGACATATGGTCCTTGTTTGCATTCTGATTCAAACAGATTGTAAAAGAGAAAAGGGAGAGGGGAAGGCAAAGGGAGAGGGAGGGAGAGAGGGAGAGAGAAGAGACAGTAAAATGACAAGAGACAACTGGGAAATGCAGAATGTCAGCTGAGTACTGGGTGACCTGAGGGGATGACTCTAGAGAGCTAGTGCCCAGGTGTGATGATGGCTTCCTGCCTCTGCCTTTGCCTTAAAGATTCCTGTCTCCTCTGAAAAACATGCAGCATTTAGAGATAAATGATAAACATGGCTGAGATTTGCTTCAAAACACCTGGCAGGGGACAGGACGAGGCTGGAGAAGGAAGTTTATGCATCCAGATCACATGATGTAGGAAAGGGGTCATGTCACACTCCCAACCCTGCTTTGCCTGGGATTTCAATGTCCACATAAGCGAAAGGTGAACATTTGTCAGTGAGATGACATGATGATAAGGGTTTGCTTTTAAAATATTCCAGCAACGTGTCTGCGAACAGAGGACGAAGAATAAAAAGACTGGCGGTCAGGGCAGGCTTGGAGCTGCTGCGAATGAGTGGCAGCTGGGTGAGAGCACACTATGCAAATTCCCTGCTTTTGCTGATGTTGGAATTTTCACTCAAAGCAAAGGTAACAACTTGTATCTTACCTGAGCACGCATGGGCTTTGTCATTTACCTTAAACAACTGTTGTACCTTCCTTTGGAATAGCCCCAAACTAAAAGCAACCAAAGACATCAACATGTAAACAGATAAATGACCTGGCCATATCTATATGATGGAATAGGTTCCAGAAGTGAAAAAGAATGAACACAGGCATATTCAACACAGTGGATAGACTTAGCAATGATTATGTGTGTGAAATCAGCCAGGCAAAAAGAGCACATTTTATGATTCAATTTACACAAAGCTTAAAAAAAAAAAACAGAAATATATGTACAGTCTTAGAGATGGTGGTAGCAAGGTGGTAAGGGAATCAGAAGCACACAGGGGCATGCTTGAGCTAGTGGACACAACCATTTACTTTATTATGGCTTTGCTTTTCAAATGGGAATTTATGTTTAACTTTATCATGGGAGCTGGGTGTGGTGACACGTGCTTTTAATCTCAGAACCCAGGAGGCAGAAGCAAATGGATCTTTGTGAGTTGGAGGCTAGCCTGGTCTACATAGTGAGTTCCAGGACATCCAGGGCTACATAAAGAGACCTTGTCTCAAACAGAAATCATATCAACCCTTAAATATGTGCAACTTACTGTATAGCAATTATATTTCAATAAGTAATTGTATTTTAACAATAAGATATGTCTCAGTAAGTTCTGGGCACTGGGTGGACCAACATATTTGAAGTCCATGGAACTCTCTCAGGCTCTGTGTGAACTCCCAGCATCCACTGTTCCAGATACAATGGCCAGGAATGGTGGTACACATGTGTCATCCAGCATTTGAGAGGCTGATGCAGGAGAATCATGAATTCAAGGCTGTCCTGGACTAATCAATGAGGCCTTGTCTCAAAAAGAAGAGAAATAAAGAAATGAAGGAAAGCGGGAAGCAGGGTAGAAAGGCAGGAAGCATGGAAGGAAGCAGTGAAGGAATGCAGGGACGGAATGCAGAAAGTGGGGAAGGGATGCAGGAAGCAAGGAAGGAAGGAAAAAAAGACAGACCAGGAGCTTCAATCTTGCCCCTCCCAAGAAAGGAAAACAATTACAAAATGCTTTGATAGGAACACATAGAGAGAAGAAAATAAGACAGGTTATGTTTCTTGGTAGAAGAGACATCACCTGAGGCCTGTGGAGTGAGGTAAGGGCTGTTTGGGAAGAAGTCTAAGAAATGAAAGTGCCATTTGGTTGAAAAGCATATACAGAGGCCCCAAGGTTACAGAAAGTGTGGCCCAATCTAAAAGTACATTTTTTTCTAACAGATGGACTCCTGAAGGCACAGAGGTCTAGCAGGAAAAATAACAGGAGGAAGATAAAGTGAATAAACTAATATGAACTAGTAGCTATTGTCTATTGTGAGCTAGACTGTGTTCATGAGTTCATGTACCTCAATAAGCCTATGAGGCAGGAACTATGATTGTTCTCATTTTGTATGTGAGAAACTGATACAGAGTGGGTAAGCTACTTTGTCCAAGATCTCTGTCTCGGTTAGGGTTTCTATTGCTGCGATAAGATACCATGACCAAAAGCAACTTGAGGAGGAAAGGGTTTATTTCATCTTACAGCTTCTAGCTCATCATCAAGAGAAGTCAGGGCAGGAAGTCAAGGCAGAAACCTGGAGGCAGGAGCTGATGCAGAGACTGTGGAGAAACACTGCTTACTGGCTTGCTCCTCCTGGCTTGCACAATATGCTCTTTTACATAGCCCAGGACCACCTGGCCAAGGATGGCACTGCCCACAGTGAGCTGAGCCCTCCCATATAAATTATCAGCCAAAAAAAGGCCCTACACATTTGCCTATGGAGGCATTTTCTCAATTAGTATCCCCTCTTCCCAGATAACAAGGGGTCAGTTGTCCTGGCTAGTTTTTTGTCAACTTGTCAATTTGTCAATAGCCAGAGTCACTTTGGATTAAGGAACCTCAATTGAGAAAATTCCCACACCTAGGCTAGCCTGTGGGCAGGCCTGAGGGTCATTTTCTTGATTGACAATATATGTGAGGGGGCCCAGCTCACTGTGGGCAGTGCCACCTCCTAAGCAGATGGTCCTGGGAGCCATAAGAAAACAGCTGAGCAAGCCATGGGAGGCAAGCTGTATATCAGCTCCTGCCTCCAGGTTCTTGCCCTGTTTGAGTTCTTGCCCTGAATTCCTTCAATGACACACTGTGATGTGGAAGTGTAAGTTAAAATAAAGTTTTTTCTCTCTAAGTTGCTTCTGGTAATGGTGTCTTATCACAGCAACAGAAACCCTAAGTCAATCTCACAGTTAGAAAGGATGACAAGGTGGATTCAGATGCAAACCTGGTCAATTCTATCATTCATTGGTGTCCTAACGACAAATATCCACCAAGGATCAAAGAGTTTGCAGTATCACATAATCTGGTACCAAATAGGGGCTTTCTCCTCAATGTAACAGGAAGAATCAAAACATTGTTAAAGGAAAGATTCTGCCTACAGCACCACCCATGGGTGACACTGCTGTGACAACCCTCTTTGGTAATATTAGTGTCCCCTAGTTAACCAGTAAGGATGCAAATCAAAAAATCAAGGAAAGTCAAACAGTTTGCCTAAAGTCACACAGTCTGATTCCAAACCACAGGCTTTCCCACTGCCCTATCTTCAAACTAGGCTCCTCCACCAAGGTTCCACATCACCACTTCCCCTCATCTGGATCATCCAATCACAGACTCGCTTGCTCCTCCTTTACCACAACGGGCATCCAGCAGAGTGTCTGGAAAAGGTGAGTCAGACCACAGAGGACAGAGGAGACATCAGAAGTCCACCTCTTGAGAACAGATGTCAGAATTCTGTGACACAGCACACTCAGTCGCCCTCCCCCCTTTTCCTATTGAATTAGCACTGCTCCACACAATCCCTCTCTGGCCACTTTAATGGGATAAGTGGCTAATTTGATTGGGTTCAATGAGATGTAAATGATTGGATTCAATAAAGGAGCAGGGAGTGTTTCCCTCCACCGATGACCTCATTTCTCATCTGAGGTACAGTTGTTGCCCAGCAGCACTAAGAGTAGAGATGAAAGACCCTGTCAGCATCCTCTGGGCCAAGGAGACTCCAGGATGCCTTCTGCTAGAATTTGGATGCGCTGCAAATGCCCTCCAAGTTTCCTGTGCTAAAATTTAATTCCCCACTGTAAGGTATTAAGAGGGTAGAGATGTGGCTTAGTCAGTAGAGCTCCTGAACTTCTATCTCCTGCAATATATAAAAGCAAGTGTGAGTGCTCATGCCTGGGAGTTGTAAGCAGGGGGATCAGGATTTCAAGGCCATCCTCAGCTACATAGAGAGTTCAAGAGTAGCCTAAGATACATGAGACTCATGTATGTATATATATATATGAATGGTAGAGACATAATCTGACCATAGGAGTAGAGCCTTTGAGCCTTTGAGCTATGATTCAATATTTATATGGTCTCGGGGTTTTCCCAATTTGCCCTGATAGCATTATTAGATTAGATTAGACAGATAGACAGAGATACACACACACACACACACACACACACACACACACACACACACACAGCTTCTTGTCTCTTGTCTTGATGTTCTGTGCTACCTCCAGACTCTGTCAGAGTAAAGGCCATCACTAAATGTGGGCTCACTACCTTGTACCTTTATCATTCATGAATCAAAATATGCCTCTTTCTTCATGATTTGTGTTCATAAGCAGATGAGGAGAGAGTTTATCATTAAAACCCTGAGTATCCTTCAGGCTAGACAATGGAGCTAAGGGTACAGAGTCTGTGGGCCAACTCCAATAGCATGATATTGGAGATGTTGCCTACATTCTTTGAACCCAAGCCTTTCTTTTTTATTAGAAAAAAATTATATTACATGTCAATCACAGGTCCCTCACCCCCCTTCCCCTGCCTCCCAACTAATGTCCTACCTATCCCATACCCTTTCTGCTCCCCAGGGAGGGTGAGGCCTTCCATGGGAGGTCTTCAAAGTCTGTCATATTCTTTGGGATAGGGCCTAAGCCAACCCCCTTGTGTCTAGGCTCAGGGAGTATCCCTCCATGTGGGATGGGCTCCTAAAGTCCATTCCTCTGGTAGCAATAAGTACTTATTCACTACAAGAGGCCCCATAGATTTCCAAGGTCTCCTCACTGACAACCACATTCAGGGGGTCTGGATCAGTCCCATGCTGTCCCAGCTATCAGTCTGGAGAACAAGAGTTCTCCCTTGTTCAGGTCAGCTGTTTCTGTGGGTTTCACCAGCCTGGTATGGACCCCTTTGCTCATCCAACCTTTCTTCTTCAAATTGGAGACAGGGGTAATATTTCAGGGAGTTACAAAGGTAAATAAGGCAATGACTAGCAGGAGGTAAGCATACCTCACACTTCACTACAGAATAAACAGCAGATGTGTTAGTACCCCCAGTAAGAACCAGTAGAGCTAAGAGTGAACAGTACTTCAAAAAAAAAAAAAAGGTTAATACTCTGTCACCTGAAGTTATAATGTGTTTACACACCAACGAGAGACCTGAGATAAGGTTGTATCCTTGTGCTGATATATTGGCCCAAGAAGAGTATGGACAAGAATGATTGCATAAGGCTGGAAAACCATTCCACACAAAGCTTCTCATGGCCCCACCTCTAACATTCAAAGATGCCCTCCAGCACTAAGCCCATATGCCAGCAGGTGGCTGACTTCTTGGACTGCATTTTATCAGAGATAACTCCTTGAGCCTTACAAGAACTGAGACAATGACTCAAGCACTACCTGCCCTGTAGGTGGGGCTGGAGTTTAGGGGTGTGGAATGGAGAAGCAGAACTTTGCAGGGAAAGCTTCCCTTCCCATCTCTCCCTGCCCTGAGAATTCCTGGTTGCTACAGAACAATCTCAGCTTCTGTAAGGAGACAGCAGGATGTGGGGAATCTGCCATGAACTCGTTCCTGTGCCTAAAGGAGCCCAGCTTGGTTTCTTCCAAAATTATCCTGAAATTTTTAGCATCTGTCAAGATAGAATTACCAATTGCAGGAGCAAGTGAACAGCACAGCAAAGGCTGTGAGGACAGTTCACATTCAAGCCACACAGAGCATCAGACACACTCTTCATGGCTCACAGCAAGATGGATGCCATTCCTACTAGGAGTTTGCAGATGTTTCTTCCTGCAGAATGTACTCAGACTAATCAGAAAGGATCTAGGGTAGTAGCTCTCCATCTGTGAGTAGCGACCCCTTTTGGGAGGCAAATGACCCTTTCACTGGGGTTGCCTAAGACCATCTAAAAACACAGATATTTACATTATAATTTATAACAGTAGCAAAATTACAGTAATAAAGTAGCAAACAAAATAATTTTATGGTTGGGGTCACCACAGCATGAGGAACTGTGTTGAAGGGTCGCAGCATTAGGAAGGTTGAGAACCACTAGACTTGGTCATCTTGAGCAAATTCAGAGAGCTCATGAAATAATCAAATAAAAAGGCACTGGTTAATTCGTTATGAAGCTGTTCCCTCTTCTTTGTGGGCACACGAGTGGACCACAGTCCTCAGCCTTCCTTGCAGTTAGATGTTGCCATGTGACAAGCTGGGAAGTGGTCATGGACCAAGTGCCCTGAACAAAGGACCCTCTTTCCTCACAGTGCCTCTGTGTTCCCTCCTTCATCATCTGGATACATACAGAAGATGCCACAGCTCCAGAGGAGGAGGCAAAGCCACAGGAAGGATCCCATAACTCCTCTCCCAGGGAGGACCCACTCTGGACTACCACTGAATAAGTAATGATCAACACTGTGCAATATTAAGCTGCTGGATTTGAAGGCTGGTTTTATTCCAGGAGCTAGTGCCACAGCCAACATCTGGAGAACCCACTGCAAACCCCCAGTCGTCACAAGCACCAAGTGGACCAGACTCCTCCCGGGATTTGTGAGTCAGCTTTTCCACCTGCAAATGTGAGCACTTTTACGTCAAAACTGCTACCAGGGAGATCTCATGGGGAATTAACCTATGAAGTGCTACCATCGTGACGTCTAACACGGCTGTGTGATCACTGGATGCCACACTGTAATAAGAACTGTTTGTGCTTTGCTTCAGCTCTTTCCCGTGATAATTGTGTGCAATAATAGTATTAATCCCATTTTACCATTGGGAGACTGTAAGGCCAATGGCACCAAGAAGCATGTTCTCTCTTTACAACACAATCTAGATCAATGGAATCAGACCCCAATCTTTCTGTTGTGGTGATAGGAGTCAATCTTCTTTGGAGTCCCCCAGAAGCCCATGGGAACCAGACAGGTCATCTGGTTCCTGTGAATGGACAGGGCAATGTTGCCAACCTCAGATGGCAGAGAACAAGTGACAACTGTACTTGTAAATGTTTTCCTCAGGCCAGTCTTGCTTGGCTTCACACACTGGATGCAGGCATTTCATTTGTGTATTAGAGGCATCCACCAAAGACATATCCTCTTCTGAGGGTCTAAACACTTTCCCCTACCCTAACTAAGACACTAAGTGGCTTTTCTCTCAACTCTCAAGACACTTCCTGTGTATCCTTCTTCGAGTAAATTCTGGAAAGCTGCTTAGTCCCTCTATCAGATCTATCATTCATGGGATAGAATGAATATCAATACCAACTCTTTTGTTTAACTGTAAAAACACAGGTAACAAGCTTGGGGATGGTGGCATTTAGTAAGCACCCAATCTACTGGATGTACAGACACCTACAGGAATCCAACGTTTTGGTGTGGGAACACTTGAGTTCAAAAGCAAATTTCCAATTGCCATAGCATCTTACATCTAAGAAATATTCAATAATCTGTTCTTAAGATTTGATTTTTATTTGTATGTATTTGTGTTTGTGTGGCTGTGGTACCCTAGTATGCCAAAAGAAGGTGTTATGTCCCTGGAGATTGAGGTACAGTGGTTTCCAGGCACCCACTGTGGGTGCTGGGACCTGAACCTGGGTACTCCGCAAGAACTAGAAATGCTCCTAGCCACTGAGGCATCTCTCCAGCCCCAATGACATGCTTTATTTTGTTTACATGTGTGAGTGTATGTACATGCAGGTGCCCAAGGAGGCCAGAAGTGAGAGGAGTCAGATTCCTCGGCGCTGGAGGTATAAGAGCTGCCAAATGCGGATGGTGGGATTCAAACTCTGATACAGCAGTGACTACTCTTGACTGTGGGACCATCTCTCCTTCTCAACAATCTCTTTGTTGCTATTATTATTTAGTTACTGGGATCATCAATATTGAGATTAACTCTAGACTTGTCTATTTTGATCCCTTGACCCCTGGTGAGGCTTTCTTGGCCATGGAAGCTTGTCTTCCTGTGCCTTAGTCTTTATATCAATAATATGAGGATAATCATGCCCACTGTGAGGGAGTTTTTGAAGTAAGAAATGCTATCTAAAATATTCTGAAGGTAGCCACAGGCCCTTGTAACATGCACTTATTGTTGACATGCCTTTTCTACGTCTTAATAGGAAAGTGGACTATTATCAACACACAACACAACACCTAATGCATAGTAGGTACTCAATAACTGATGGGTGCCTGACTGAACAAATACAAGCATGGATGACCTAAATGCCTGGGGCTGTCATAAGCTTCCAGAACTTAGGTCTTTTGTCTTTGAAGCAAATTTCTTTTGAAACAATTATCTCTATAACCCACTAGCCCTGGGCCTTGGGCTTGGTTTTCATAACAGTGATGAGGATTTTCCAACTCCTTTCTGATAAATGCACCAATAACTAATTGAATGTTTTACTTCTAAAATGCCTCTGCATCTATCATTGCATTTTATTCTGTCATCACCCTTATAAAAAAGAATTATTATTTCCACTTTTACAAATAGGAAACAAAACTGAGGTAGAGAAGGGAAACACAAAATCCTAACCTGGAAAGCCAACAGCCTCTCAAACATTTCTAGAAGAAATCCAGTTTCAGTTATTTTTTTCCTTCCCTCTGAGTGTCAGGTATCTTGTGCTACTGCTACCTGCCTTGCTATCTTGAGATGGGCTTTCTCACTGAAGCTGGTGTTAGGATGGTGGCCAACAAGTTCTACTGATGTTCCTTTCTGCACCCCCCACCAACCCACAGCACTCAGAGAACAGGTGACCATGCCCAGCATTGTATGCATGTATGTTCCAGAGCTTTGAACTCAGGTCCTCATGCTTGCACCGCAAGAACTGTTACTTGCCAAGCCATCTTTTCAGCCCTCCTCAGAAATCTTGATGCTTTGATTCAGCGGCTCAAACCCTCCCCCCTTCATTCTAGGTCACATAGTTGGTCTTCTCACTAAACAGAATTGTCTTTTATGCAGTTGTCCAGTATAAAGACTTGGGAATTCCCCTAGGTTCGTCCCCTCTCTCATCCCCCTCCCCACTCCAAATCCTTACCTACCCACACACAAGCAAGCCACTACCTTTTGGCAATTCCCTGTAAAGTTTCTCTCATGCCATCTCATCTGTTCCCACTGCTGCCAGCCACCCAGCCACAGCCACAACTACCCCTCAACTGGATGACATCACACTTGAACTGACCACTCTGTTTCTACCTGAATCTTCCAACCACTCATCTTCTTTTGTTTGTTTGTTTTAACATCCTGAAAGCAGTTCCTCCTCCCCTTCTCCTCCCAGACCTTCCCCCAACCTCCCCTCTGCCCACTCCCTATCTCCTCCTCTTCCATTTCTATTCAGAAAAGAACAAGCTTCCCATGGATTTCAACAGAACATGGCATATCAAGTTGCATTAAGGCTAAGCACCTACCCTTGTATTAAGGCTGGGCAAGGCAACCCAATATGAATAATAGAGTCTAAAAAGAGTCAGCAAAAGAGTCAAAGATAACCCCTGTTCCCATTGTTAGGAGTCCCTCAAGAAGACCAAGTTATACAACTAGCACATACATGCAGAGAGCCTAGGTCAGTCCCATGCAGGCTCCCTCATTGTCAGTTCAGTATCTGTGAGCTCCTCTGAGCCCAGGTTAATTATTTCTGTGGGTTTTCTTGTGGTGTTCTTGACCCCACTGACTCCTATAATCCTTCCTGCTCCTCTTTTGCAAGATCCTCAGAGCTCCTCTTGATGTTTGGCTGTGGGTCTGCAATCTATTTCTATCAGTTTCTGGGTGAAGCCTCTCTGACGACAGTTGGGGTAGGCACCAATCTATGAGTATAGCAGATTTTCATTAGGAATCATTTCATTGACTTTTTTTGCCTGTTGTGTTCATTTCTATCCTAGTCTATCCTAGGTCTCTAGGCCATCCTGCCTTTGCATCCTTGCCCTCGGGAGTGAGCCTTCTCTCATGGTATGCCAACCACTTATCTTCTAAGCATAGCAATTATAATCTACAGCTTGAAGGCAGATTCCAAACTCTTCACTATGCCCCTTGAGGGTCAATGTTCTTTCTAATTTCCTCTTTGTTCACCACTGTCTCATACCTAGACAAGACCAGCATGAAGGGGAGAACCTGCTATACCTGGATTATCCCCTAATCTGTCTTTACATACATTATGTGCCCAGGAGACCTGTTCTCCGAGGCTTGGTGTTAATATTCACAGCCTCCATCAAGCCTGGTTTGTTTCTCTGTTTCCATTCCCTCTATAGGTCCATATAGAGGGAATTGTATGCTTTGTAGTTCCTGTGATCCCATTGCCAGCCATCAGATATAAAGAAGATTGCATGGACCATCACTACCAGTAGCATCCTTTCCCATCCAAAGTCCTCTCAACAATTCAAAGCCCAAGAAAACTGAGGAAGCCTTCACTGGTACCTCTCTCTAAACAGTGCGCAGTGGAAAATTACAGTACTTCTTCAGCTTTTCCACTCAAAAGAACATTATTACCAACAAGAGAAAGGAATTGTTTGACTTTCCTACAATCTCTAGATTTTTCCAGAGAATCAGGAAGCTCTCACATTTTGCTAGTGGTGTTGCCATATCAACATCAGTGCCAATTCCACTCTATCTCCCTCTAAAGCACTTACCTTGGTCTCTCACTTCTTAGACCAATATGATAGCCATTGGTCACATATGGCTACTGAGTATGTGAAATGTGACTGATCCAAATGGAGACCCACTTTAAATTCAAAATGCACCCCAAATTTCAAAACTATTGTATGAAAAAAGAAGGTAAATTTCCCATAAATAATTTAAAGCATAACATATATATATGTATGTATGGAGAGAGAGAGAGAGAGAGAGAGAGAGAGAGAGATCAATAAATGTCAAAATGATTCTGCTTGTTTTGTGCTATTTTATGTGACTACTATAATGGATTTTATTTGGTATGAGACTCACATTGTATTACTGTTACATGCCATGTGTCTATACTGTTAAACTCCTTCTGCAGGATAAATTCCAGTGACAGGCTTTCAAAACAAACTTCATCAGTTATCTCTTCATACACTGTAAGTTAAAGTCACCAGAGCTCAGAATTAAATCTCCCTTAGTTTGCTTCCCTAGGAAAAAAACAGGGCCAGGGTTGATTTGACAAGCACTTACAGAGCCTTGCTGTTCCTTCATGGGAATACAAGGGAGAACCTGGATGTGTGGGTCAAAGGGGCTTCCTAAGTCCTTCCCACTCAATACATATTCAGACTGTCCTAGCACAGCCTTGGAGTTCTACTTCCATTGTCAGAGCATGAAGAAGTCATGGTCTTCAGCCAGGCATAGTAGCATACACCTGTAACCCCAGCCACCAGGAGGCAGAGAAGCAGGGATCAACTGGGTCTACACAGTGGAAGTTCCAGGTCAGGGTCTACACAGAGGAAGTTCCAGATCAGCTGAGCCTACATAGAGTAAGTGCTAGCCAAGTTAGGCCATGAGAAGGGGGCTGAAAACCAGAGCAGCCTTCATTATTCTGGGTAAGAATTGAGACAGAAGCTCCTCTTTGTTCATTTGGAATTTGGTCCCTAGCATACAAACTGTAAGACCACTGAAGAGTTGGAACTATTTCAATTACAGCTTACAATTGCCAAGAGTCAAAGAACCTAACATGAATAAGATTTTTTTCAAACTGTCTTGGTCACATCTTCATTGCTGTGAAGAGACACCATGACCAAGGCAACTAATGAAAGAAAGCATGTAGGGGGCTTGATTACAATTTCCGAAGGTGAGTCCATGGCCGTCATGGTGAGGCATGTGGCAGCAGGCAGGCCATCATGGTGCTGGAGCAGCATCTGAGAGCTTACATCTTAAAGCACAAAACAGACAGTATCCAGGAATGATGTAGTTTTGAAACATCCAAGCCCATCACCAGCCATACACCTCCTCCAATAAGGCCACATCTCCTGATCCTTCCCAAACAGTTCTACCAGCTAGGCACCAATTATTCAAATGTATGAGCTTGTGAGAGCCATTCTCATTAAAACCACCACACTGTGGTAAAGTCAAGGTCACCCTTGCTGGCTCAACCATTTCAAAGTTTAGGGACACTTGGGATGCTTAATGCATATGGTCAGGACCTGCTTTATGTCCTTCTTCTCAGACATTTTCCTCCTCCCGTGTATCCCAAAATCTCAAAACTACTCCTTATATGGAGGCAAGATCCCTCTGTGGATAGCCACAGAAGGTTGGTTAGTGCTGAGTAACTTAAGGGTACCACCTGACCTTCTATGAACCAATCACTGGTCAGGAAGACAGAATGATCTGATTGACCAAGTCAAGGCCATATGCCCACTCTTAGACCTTGGAAATCCACTTCATGTCACCTAAACTTCCCAACTTGAGGTGAATAGTTTCTCTAAAAGAAATTTGCAATTACCAGGAGACACTATAGAATGAATATTGACAGACAGAGCTCATAAATGACAACTTATGAGCTTTAGAATTAAAGTTTCACAGATGAACGAGCTCCCAAGAAAGGGAAACAGCCTTTTGAGTGAAAGGAAGATCCCACCACAGGCTAGTCTCAGAATCCCATCAGTGTTTCCAATTATCAAAATATTTAATAGTGTGTTCTGATGTGGCAGTGGGCATCAGTGGCGGTGAATTTTTCTGTCATTCTGAGGTGACAGAAGGCTTGCAGAGAGGTGTTTATGAGAAGATGGGTGCAGAGAACGGTTTATCCCCTTTACATTTTGTTTTCTATTAATTGAATGTCTAAAGGCCTTAAAATTTCAGGGCGAGAAGCATCCCTGTCTTTTTCCCTAGAGCTAGAGAGAAATCAAGGGGGGGGGGCAATCACCTCAGTGTGGCAATCTCTGGTCCTTGAGCCTTGATAGGAAGCTCTCTTTACCACTTTCCCAAAATCTCTCACAAAAGTACATGTAGTACAAACAATAGTTTCTTTTTCTATCTTCAATTTCTTGTTTATGCTATTAACAAAGCCAATTCAAGGAAAATTCTGCCTTCTGTGAACATCTGCTGCCACTGATTAGAAACCACTCAGAACCAAGCTATTTTCTATCTTGCCCAATGTTAACTGAGAACAGACCCTGTGGCCAAGTTCCTCTAAATGACTAGTAATAAACCATGATGTTTCCTTAAGTGTATTTGCAGATGGAGATGCCCTAGCAGATAGGGATGCCCAGAAGTGAGGTACATATAGCAAATAAGGAGGTAGCCATGTTTGTCTGGGATCTCTGAGAAACAGAACCAATAGAAAATACAAACATATAAAGATATTTTACTATAAAGAATTGGCTCACACAATTATGGAGGCTGAAGAGTTTAAGATCTGCAGTTGGCAAGCTGGCTATCCAAGAGAGCTAATAGCATGGTTCAAGTCCAATTCTGCAGGCCTGAGGACCAGGGTGTCCAAAATGCAAGTTCAATTCTAAGTCCAAAAAGAAGAGAAGACCAACATCCCAGTGCAAAGATCTCTCTTATCCAGCTGTTTATTCTGTCTACATCTCCAAAGAATGGCTGAGGCTGAGCCACATGATGAGCCTCCCTGACTCAGTCTAACATCCCCCAAACCCCTCACAGATGCCCAGTTAACATCTAATCAAAACATCCTGTAACCCCGAGGATCAATCAAATTAATATATTAAATTAATTTTTCTCACTGTTCAAGTGCCAAACACACTCTGCTAATTGGAGGTCTTGTGTGATACACATTTTATAATAGGCTTTCCAAGAAGGAGTCTATAAGTTCAAAGTTCCTCGCTTTGGACCCCAATAAGTGGAAGTCCTAGGTTATGGCACTTAAACCAAACATTCAAGATGAGATAGATGTTTTAAGCTCAAAGGGATCATGATGTTCACTGTGGTCCAACCCCAAGTGTTAACATAATACAGCAGTTAAGAGTCCAGGCTTTGGGGTCAGAGGGGCCTGAATTTCCAGATCATGACTATTACTTTATAGTTAGTAGTCATAGAAATATCTCTTAACTCTTCTGAACCTCAAGTTTATAGCCTAAACACTGAGGATAATAACAGCACAGATGGTCCTCAGCATATAGTCTTTCAACTTCATGACTATACAAACGTGACACACCTGCAGTAGAAGCCATACTGCAAATTTGGATCTTGTCCTTGGCTAGAAATATGCAATGGAATGCTTTCTGGTTATGCTGGGCAGCAACCACAAAGTCATCAACCAGTCACATGAGCATGGGGGTGAGAGCTGCCAGGACATAACCAACCTACACTGCCCTGTATTGCTAAAATGTGATGTTTAGAAGGTGAAGTACATTAAATGCACTTTTCACTTAAGATATTTTCAATTTTTCATCTTATTATGATATACCTTATCTCAAGTCATGGAGCAACTGAAGCTAGAAAGGAGCAGATATGCATTTGCTGTCCAATATGTATTTGCTGATTTGATAATTAAGTGCACAGAATAAATAATCCATTAGTAAAGGACAATTGGAATAGAAAAACTGAGTTAAAATGAATAATGAATTGGCTAGCATGTGCCAAGATGCCTCTAGAACTTCCTGTGGAAACCCTAAGAAAAAGTATTTTGCTCCAATCTTACAGATGAGAAACCCAAGGAAAGAAAGTTTCATACATTTGTTCCCAGTCTCCCTCTCTCTCTCCTCTCTCCCCCCCCCTCTCTCTCTCTCTCTATCTCTATCTCTCTCTCTCTTTCACAAACACAGAATATATACATATATATACATATATACATATATACATATATATACATATATATATATATATATATATATGAACCAAGGATTAAACTCGGGTGTCTGGCTCTGCAGGCCAGATTCTCAAGCAATTATGTAGTACACAGAGAGGATAAAAGTGAGGTGACGTTCTTGGACATGGCATAGCAGCTCCTGACTTCTCTGATAACATGAAGATTAAGACTGTGAGCTCTGGGGTGAGATAAGCTTAACCTTCAATACCAGCTCCAATATCCTACAACTATATGACCCCAGACAAGCAGATTAGCATTTCTGAGCCCCAGAAAGATGGGGCTGGTGATAAAATGTGGAAAGGATGAAATGAAGTCATAAGTATATAGCTTCTATCACGCTGCAATACTTGGTAACAGGAGCACTAACAAAGATGGCAGCCATAAAAATCATACTGTGTAGGGCTAAAGGAAAGCAGGAAGATGAACAAAAGGAGAAAGTTAAGAAAGAGACAGTGACTGCTTCCATGAAGAGATGTATTCTGTGATGGGCTCTGACTTTGGGGAAGAACGCTATTATAGAGTTTAGAATATCACCTTGAGCAGTGGTTCTCAACCTTCTGCACACTGTGACCTTTTAATGCAATGCCTCACGTTGTGGTGACCCCCAGCCATAAAATTATTTGCTGTTAGCCAGGCAGTGGTAGCACATGTCTTTAATCCCAGCACTTGGGAGGCAGAGACAGCTGGATCTATGTGAGTTTGAGGCCAGCCTGGTCTGCTGAGTGCCAGGACAGACTCCAAAACTACACAGAGAAACCCTGTCTCAAAAAGCCAAAAACAAAAAACTATTTTGCTGTTATTTCATAACTATAATTTTGCTATTGTTATGAATCACAATGAAAATATCTGATATGAAGGCTATATTATATGTGACCCCTGTGAAATGGTTGGTCCACCCCCAAGGGGTTGTGACCCACAGGTTGAGAAGCTCTGCCCTGGACTGTGTAGGGGTCAGGGGAACAAGCAATACATCAAAGGGTACAAAAAGCTTTGAACCCCACTTTCTCCTTATCACATGCTGCAAAATGAGGAAAGAATCTCAGCCAGGTAACAGTAAGAGGGACACTTGACAACAGGAGCCAGGACCCTGGGAGCTGTGCTCCAGCAAGCCCGAGATTATGACCACTGTGACTCGCTCCAGCACATCAGAAGTTTTGCATCTCCCTCATATTCCATGAGATTGAATTTTCAGCCATATCCTCCAGATACGTTCTTCTTAACCTAAATGCTGTTTTCAGGGACCAATTGGAACCTACATCCTAAATGTAATTCTCACCAGAGTGGCCTCCTCTCCATTCCCTATGTGCATCTGCACACCCAGACACTCCTCTCTGTGCCCTAAGTGCATCTGCACACCCAGACACTCCTCTCTGTGCCCTAAGTGCATCTGCACACCCAGCCACTCCTCTCTATGCCCTAAGTAAGTGTATCTGCACACCCAGACACTCCTTTCTATGCCCTAAGTAAGTGTATCTGCACACCTAGACAGTCCTCTCTGTGCCCTACTTGCACACCCAGACAGACACTGCTTATGTTTAAGACATTAGGCTTGCCTGGCATAGCTGAGCAGAAACTCAGACTCAAAGAGCAGATGCTATTCAGAGGGAGCTGTTACTCAGGGAAGTACTGTCTGGCCTCTAAGAATAAGGCTATCACCCAATGGCTCCAGTGGGGGGGGTCTATATTTGTATGACCTTGAGACATGAATGTCTTCAAGATTTGAACCCTAGGGACAATTTCTGCTACTCAACCAAGACATATCCTGTAGGGCTAGAAGCCACAGAACACCGAATAAAATGCAAAATCTAAGAGGGACAGGCAAATACACATTCTCTCCCTCTCTAGCTAGACCCCTTTCTCCATTCCTCTTTTCTTCTCTATCTCCTATCAATGACAATTCGATGTGCTGTATTCTTTATAGATCCTTCTTCTCTGAGCAAAACCTTTATTACCATGTACTTGCCCTATAGACCAGCATCAGAACATCACCATGGACTCATTCCATAGATTAACAACATCAGCACCATTAGGAACTTGCTCCTTAGACGAGTACCACAGTGTCACCAGGGACTTGTTACTTGGACTGACAACATCAGCATCACTAGAGACTTTCTCTGTATATTAGTGGCATCAAAATCATCAGGGATTCTGTCTATAGTCCAGCAACATTAGAACAACCTGGGAGTGTATTAACAATGCAGAATCTCAGGCCCTATACCAGCCTTACTAAACCATAAACTGCTTCTTCAGATTTCTAGGGGATCCTGCTCACATTAAAGTATGAAAATCATTATTTGAAGGGGGTCAAGGCTTTTGGAGCCATGGAACTAGAACTAATCATCTTAAATCTAATGAAAAGTACACTGGTCAAATGTCTATAGACAAATCAGGACAGCTACAATTTCCCAAGGTCCCATGAAATGCTAAACATTCCATATGGCTTCTCACCTGTTCATCTCCCCATTTTACAGATGTCAGCACTAAGCTTCAGACAAAGTACCTTGCATGTGGCCATTCAGTCAATGAGTTGAGGCAGTTGTGATGTATTCCCCCAAACAGGAAGAATAACTAACCTTTCCAGAGCACATGAACACAGTCTTTATTATCCAAGAAGATGGGGGCAGGGCTCTTGGCTGAATGTCAGCAGTGTTTTAGTTTGAGTGTCATTTGTCTGTCCCAGAAGGTCCTTTCTGATTAGAGGCTTGCTCCTCAGTATAATATCCTTGGAAGGTGGTGGAACTTTGAGGCAGTAGGACCTAATGAAAATCCCCTAGGTCTTTGGAGGCACACTTTCAAGTGGGATGGTGCACACCAGTCTCTCTTATCTCTTCTGGTTCTGGAAGTTCTTACATGCCTGTACCCCCATCGTGGTATGTGGGGGATCTCAGCAGAAATGACACAATACAGGTCCCTGAACTTCCCAAAGCTCTTTATGAGTTAGCTGCCTCAGAGATTTTATTATAGTATCTCAGAGCTGACTGATTCCAGTAGTAGCAGCTATGACTTCATTGGAAGAGAGTCCTAAGGCTCAAAAAATTAGATAATACCTCCTGAAAGAGATAATTGCTTGAGGAAAGGAATGATCCAAATCAAAGAAGTGTTTCTCTGCTAGTCCTGGGAAATATACATGACAGTTCTCATCTGTCATTAGTCCTTGAAGTGTCACAGAGAAAAAGGGAACTGAACATATGAGGTACTTGAACCATGAGATTCTTCTTCTTTTTCAAGTGGGGTGGGTCATCTTCCCCATCTGACAGGTTTGTAAAAGCATTTCACTGGTCTTACAGTTTCAGAGGGTCAGGACTCATGATGGTGGAGTAAAGGCATGGTGGCAGGAGCATCTAACAGCTTACATCTCATGAAACCTCCACACACCAACTCCAACAAGACCACACCTCCTAACACTTCCCAAACAGTTCTACCAATGAAGGACCAAGTATTCAAATGTCTATGGGGACCATTCCCATTAAAACCACCCTAACTGTCAACTTACAGGACCTTGCATCACCTAGGAGACAAAACACTGAGCATGTGTATGGAGGATTATCTAAGTTGAGGTTATTGAAATGGGAATACTCACCCTAACTTTGGGCAACAACATTCCTTAGGCTAGAGTCCCCAACTGAATGAGTTAAACACTAGCTGTTTCCCAACTGTGGACATGATGTAACTAACTGCCTTATATTCCTTTGCCACCATGATAGACTGTACTCTTAAAATGTGAGCCAAAATTTACCCTTCCTTCCTTAAGTTGCTTTGGTCGAGAATTTTATCATGATAATGGGAAAAATAACTAATTCAAGAGACAAAATGTTAACCACATTGACTACCTATAAAATTGACACATTGACCACCTACAAAATTGACCACAGGAATCATGGGCAGGACATTTACTGCCTTCCCCTGAATAATGATGTGTTTGGGGGTTAATTCTTAAGTGTTGGAGAAAAAATGTTGACCAGTTCAATCACATCACAACCTTTTTCTACACTCCCTGCTCCACAAAGATGGAAGTAATTCTCAGAAATGAGAGAGATGAAAGAAGAGAACAATCCACAAATAAAGCACTCTTCATCTATTGAGAAGTAGTGGCTACAGATACCTACACCAACTAGAGAGACCTGGGACACCTCCAGATCTCACAAACACACTCCTGGCATTGATCCCTATATTCCTTTTCTTATGCCATCCTCTCTATTTCTATCTCCTCTCATGGAACTCTCCATCAACAGAGGGAGTATATTCTTTCCACCCCAATGCCTTACCCAATGCAAAGTAGAAATCTTCAGTGCAAATATCATCTAACATTTCTAATTCTCAAGTAATGGTCATATTATCATTCTACATAGCCAGGCAGTCCATAGATAATTCGAAGAACTCTGTTATAAACTGAAGGTTTCCATCCTTGCAAAGTCCTCTCCCTAAAGAATGGTATTGGGAAATGGGGCTTGGTGGACAGTTAGGTCATAAAGTAGAGCCCTCTAAAGACCCAGAGGTCTCTACCACACTGTTTCTGCCAAGTGTGTTTAGCCTTTTACAGTCAAGAAAAGTGACTTTAGCATAGATAGACCATATTGGCACTTGCAGCCTCCAGAATTGTAAGAAACACATTTTTTGTTGTTGTAAGTTGCCCAGTAAACAGATCAAGACAAACCCCTATGTCTTAGAGGACACCCTGGAACAGTGTTTACAGAACATCTCTCCTGTAAGCAGATGGGAGGTTTGGTAAATCTGACCTCTAGTGAGTTCCAACAACTCTTCCTTATATAGGGACCCCAGTCAAAGCTGAAACAACCCCAGAAGCAAAGAATCCTGGAGAAGAACTTAATGGCTGGGGTTGTAGATCTGTGGTAGAATGTTTGCCTGTGTGCAAGATCTTGGGCTCAATACACAGCATTTTAATTATAATAATGATAATAGAAAAACAGATTCCTTCACACCCAGTGTCAAATACCTCTTATATAGCTTCAAACTAACATTTTGAAAATTCAAACCCATTCCTGTCATTCTGCCAAAACATTTCAAAGACTTCCCGTTCCCATTTGTATGTCCTATGTGGCTTAACACAATTGAGTCCTGCTGTGAGAGTGTGTGTGTGTGTGTGTGTGTGTGTGTGTGTGTGTGTGTGTGTGTGGTGTGTGTCTGTGTCTGTGTGTGTGTCTGTGTGTCTGGGTCTGTGTGTGAATGTTTGTATGTCTACAGATATGTCTATGTCTGTGTGTCTGTGTTGATGTCTGTGCCTCTGTAGGTCTGTGTGTATATGCTTGGGGGTGATATATGCAGGCAAGCCTGAGATTAACATCAGATGTCTTCCCTGATTGCTCTCCACCTATTTTTAAGACAGGATCTCTCATTGAACCTGGCGTTCACTGATTCAGTTGTATTGCCTGGCCAGCAAGCCCCAGGGATTCTCCTGTCTCAGTCCCCTTATGTTGTCATTAAAGGCACATGCTACCCAGCTTTTTAAATGTATGCTGGGGACCCAAATCCATATCCCCATGCTTGCATGATAAGCACTTTACCAGCTGAGCCATCTACCTTACAACAGATCCCACTCCTTGCAATTTCCCCTGTGCCTCTTTCCTCCCTACTCCATATGCCATTTCTGCTCATACTCAGGGCAAGATATAAGCACACTGGAGTCTACAGTTTAGATAGCACCATTAATGGAAAACACGGACTAAAACAAATTTGAAGACTAGGAAGGCAAATGTCGAGATGTAGCATTCTGTTCTATCCCCTAAACACCCTTCACCAACAACTAACGTTACCAGTCCCTGCAAGTGCTTCTCTTCCTCCTTTGTTCTCTATCTTTAGAGTAAAAAGCAACTGCATTCAGATACCAGGGAGAATGGTCTACAGTGCCTTTGCTGATCTCAGGAACAACATTGCTCTGGAAGGCAGAGAAAATTTCAGGACCAAAAAACACTTAGGTAAGGAAAAACACAAATTAATTAACTTGTCACATACTCCCTCTCAGATAACAAGAGTGCAGTACAGTTTTGCAAAATGAAGCATTGTTTTCTGCTGATGCCAAGCAACCATTTCCTTGCTTCCTTTCATGTTTCAATTCATGTATCCAAAGCAACTGGTGAATTAGCACAGTGCTCGCAATGGTTGGACATGACAGCCAAGAAACATTTTGCAAAGTAAAATGATTAATATTACCTGAAGTTTGTGCACGTGTAGGTCTAGATTCCATTAATGACAAGTATGAAATATGGTTTCTATTTTTTATATTGACAACTGGCTGAACTGAGAATGCTAAAATTATTTAATGGGTTTGAATGAAATTTCTCAACACTGAAATGAATTTCAGTTTTACTTAAAATAATATATTTTGGGTTGTAATGGCCATTAGTGCATTTTGCCTTTTAAACTTAATTTTAAAAATTAAAATATTTGAGTTTATGGTTTTCCCTTTGTTCCCTCAGACCAGAAAATACCTTGATGGGTGTTCTCCATATCCAATTCTATTGGAATGTCTTGAGATCCCAAATGCAGAAACTTCTTTCTTACCCAAGATATGCTCACACACATGGAACCTCAGCACTCTACCTGGGTAGCTCCTCCTCCTATCTTACAGATTACGTTAAAGTTCTTGTCCTATCGGAAGCTTTCCTTATGTCCCCTGGCCAGATTTATTCCTTTAACATAGACCCATGGCACCTGCTCTTCTCTGTTGCATTTATTGGTTCAGCATCTGCCTCCTCATTGACTGTGACCTTCTTGAAAGAGAATGTGTCTTTCCCATACTTTTGTCTCTTACTATGTTTGTAGTAGATGCCCAGTGATTATCAGGAGCTAATGAATAACAGAGCACAGTGTGCCAGTAATCACACTGGGCTGTAACTACTTGTTTGCACCTTTCTGGCTGAACCCTGATCCACAGGTCAAAAGCTGGCACCAGTGAGCCACATTTGGCCTGCAGGGTGCTTGATTTGGCAGGCAGAAAATTGTCTACACTTCAATTTTGTAATTAACTGTCAGCATTGAAGAACTTGAAACTGCACTTAAAAATCCAGTTTTAGTTTCTCCTGAGAAAAAGTCAAACAGCAGGGCAACACCTCCCTTGTGACAATGGTGCCCTGAGTTGAGCCACAAATATCCCAACCCTCATAATCCTGACTGACCCCAATGATGAGGCTTCACTCTCCCTAAGAAGTTCAGGTATTGAAAACCTACCCCCAGTGCAACAGGAACTGGAGATGAGACCTTCCAGGGGGCCTTAGATCAAGAGGATTCTGCCATCTTGGATGGATTACTGCTGTTATGGGGGGAGCTGGTTAGTTACCATGGAGTCTCTCCCTCCCTCCCTTCCTCCCTCCCTCCTTCTCTCTCTGTCTCTGTCTCTCCCCCCTCCCTCTCTCTCACACACACACCCTTTCTCTTGCCATTCTACCTTCTGCCATGGAATTATGTAGTAACAAAGCCATCACCAGAGACCAGCACTTTGATATTGAACTTCCCAGCCTCTAGTACCAGGAGAAATAAACTTACTTACTCTGCAAACAATTCAGTCTGCAGTTGCTATTGTTTGGTTCTTGAGTGACCCCCCCAAAGCTCATGTGTTGAAGTCTTGTCTCCAGGGTACTGGAGAATAATGAACCTTTAGGGTGTGGGGGCTAAAGTTTTCAGCTCATTAAAGGCAATTGTGAGACTCCAGATCCTTCTTCACACTCTTTTGCTTCCTGGTCATGAGGTACATTTTGTGTACACACACACACACACACACACACACACACACACACACACACACACACACACACACACTCCTGCCATGATATTCTTCCTTGACAAGGATCCAGTAGTAACAGGAATAACAGATCATCGACTGAAATCTCCAAAGATGTGAAAAAAATTAACCTTTTTCTCTTCATAAATTGATTACCTCAGATATTTTGTTATAGTGACAGAAGGCTGATCAACACAATGAGCTCTGCTATAGCAGCACTAAGAGGAGTGTAGCACCCCATTTCACTCACATCCATCAAATTCCTAAAGCACGGGTAAATACCCCAGAACCAAACCTTTTGTTTTTTTCCTGAGCTCGGAGCTCAGTTACAGCACCCACACACACACAACCTGCCTTGTAGTTTGTGTGACCACATAACTATGCTTTGGCCAATAAGAATGAAAAAAGTCACTTCCAGTCCTGGCCCATGAGAAACTTCCATTACGGGTCATCTTTTTTTCTCTTGCCTGTTGTCTGAATATTGATGTCCCAGGCAACTGAACAACAAGGGAAAATCAGCAACAGCCAGGGTTTCTGAGTGACTGTGTAAAGTAGAGGCACACCCCCCTTCTGTGAGTCCAGAACATCACACTGGACAGTCCACCGAGTGAATAAAAAGTGAGTCTTTCTATGTGAAAGCTGCAGAAATGCTGGGAATCGTTTAATACAGTGGCTAATGCTATCCTAGTATGAGTATTTGAACTCAAGACTCCTACATAAGCTCTTAGAAGACAGAGGATATATCTTCCTCATCTACAGTGCCTGGCACAGTTCTGGAACACTAATGGATGCTTGACATGGTTGCACAAATGAATGAATAAGAAGAATGGGAGCTGCAGACATAACCATGGTAGCCTAAGCCCACAACTCTACCCCCCCTACCCATCACCACAGCCCCAGTTCACAGATGAACTTTGTTGTGAAATATTACTTTAACTATGTAAAAATGTCCTACATTTGTTTATGCTGCATTTGCTTGATTATGTAAAGATGTGTTGCTGTTTCACGTTGCCTGGTTAAGGCACCTGATTGATCCAATATAAAGCTGAATGGCCAATAACTAAGCAGGAGAGGGATAGGCAGGGCTGGTGGGCACAGAGAATAAGTAGGAAGAGGAATCTAGGCTCAGGAGAGATGAGTTCAGTTGCAAGAATCCATGAAAAGGTAAAAGAACACCAATTCTTCTGATTTGAGCTTTCTGTCATGGTGAAGCACATTCATATAACAAGGACATATGTTCAACCATGTTCATAGCAGCATTATTTGTAATAGCCAGAAACTGGAAGCAGCCTAGATGCCCCTCAACTGAAGAATGGATAGAGAAATTGTGGTACATTTACACAATGGAGTACTACTCAGCAGAAAAAACAATGGAATCTTGAAATT
This sequence comes from Cricetulus griseus, assembly GCF_003668045.3. Classification (NCBI taxonomy): domain Eukaryota; kingdom Metazoa; phylum Chordata; class Mammalia; order Rodentia; family Cricetidae; genus Cricetulus; species Cricetulus griseus. The sequence goes on from NC_048596.1 coordinate 81,384,411, forward strand.
TGCAGGAAAATGGATGGAACTCGAAGAAACCATTCTGAGCAAGGTAACCCAATCACAAAAAGACAAACATGATATGTACTCACTCATATGTGGACCTGCTTTATGATACATAGCAGTGACCATGCTTTATCAGAGCTGTTTTTAATGATGTTGCGAAGAATGGTTTCCTCCCAGATGATGACTGAGAAACTAATTTAAAAAAAATGGTGCCAAGTACCACAAGAGTAACAGAACTGTGCTGTTTTCTGGGATTCTGTTTTTTACTTTGTTGTTGTTGTTGTTGTTGTTATTTGTTTGTTTGTTTTTGTTTGTCTTTGTTTTTTTTAAAAATGGGGTGTGCTGGATGTCTCTACAATTTTGTTCAAAGGACTGCAGAACCTGGAAAAGCTGTTGCTGCTATTAATGCATAACATATTGCCATTATTGCTCTTTTTATAGAAATATAAATATATATATGCTAATTGAAACTCAAATATGTGATGAATCCAAGGTGTTTCACCTGTGCATGCAAATTTGATTTCATCTTTAGTAAGTAGTAAAGTTATATGCTTGCCAAAAAAAAGTGACACACTGGAAGACAAATGTCACACAATTTCAATTTTATGTGTAACCTAGAAATGATGAGCTTATGGGAACAAAGAGCAGAATTGTGGCTATTAGGCTTCAATGTGGGACTTTTAACAATGGGGAAATGATTGGTTTAAGGATATAAAACTGCAGTTGGACAAGAGGCATGGACTCTCTGAAGTCTTGAGGTCTACTGAGAGCATGATAATTATGGTTGATAACAATATTCTATATTTTAAAAGTTATGAGATAGTATACTTTAAGTGTTCTCAAAACAAAAATGATGAATATGTGTGATATAACATGTTAATAGGTTTAATTTAGCCATGCCATTGTGAACATACTGTATTCTGTATCATAATTGTGCATGACTTTATTTATGAACTAAATAAATGAATGGAAAAAAAAGAACACCAATTCCACAAAGTTGTCTTCTGACCTTCCTAGTCAATGCTGTGGCATGAGCATGTCTATACATATACACATATCATACACACAGTAATAATTAACTAATTTTTTATTTTATTGAAAATGTATTTTATATAATATATCCTGATTACAATTTCTCCTCCATCTACTCCCTCACCCATACCTTCTCACCTCCCCTCACATTCCCATCTATCCCCTTTCTATCTCATTAGAAAATAAACAATCATCTATGGGATAATAATATAATATAATATGATAAAGCAAAAAGAAACAAACAGAAGGAATGGAGCCCAAGAAAAGGAACAAAAAACAGAGTCACAGAGCCCATTTCTTTTGCATACTCTGGAATCTCATAAAAGCACAAAACCAGAAAGCTGTAATACATACACACAGGGTAAAAACTAAATACATAACCTAAAATAAACAAATGCAAAAACTAAAATTAAATTAAAAGCTCTGATATGATCTTATGAAACGGGGAACCTTTAAAGATGCTGTTGAGTTTGTTTTCTGCTGGCCATCTACCCCTGGGCATGCAGCCTACCCTTAGGAGTAGTTTATTTCCCTAGTAAGACTCCCTTGAGGACAACTAATTTTTCATTTTCAAGTGGTTATCAATTGGAGATTGCTTATGGTTTAGGGATGGTGCCAGCATAAGCCTACATCTTCTTTCAGCACTAGGACCGCATCTGGTCCCAACCTGTGCATGCTGCCTCAGTCTTTATGGGTTAATATGTACATCAATCCTGCTTTGTTTAGAAGGCCTTTTTGGTGTCCTCCATCCACTATGACTCTTAGAATCTTTCCACAGAGTCCCTGAGTCCTGGGAGAAGGGATTTGATGGAATCATCCTGTTTACAACCATGTGTCCCAAGGTCTCTCACTCTGCATGTTATCTGACTATGGGTCTCTGCATTTGCTCCCATCTGCTGTAGGGGAAGCTTCTCTGAGGATGGCTGAATAAGGCAGTGATGTATAAGTATAACAGAATGTCATTATGAGTCATTTATTACTATATTTCTTTTGCAGAATAGTAATATTTGGTTTTATCAATACTCTTAGGTTGCTGGGTTAACTAGTCTCAGGTCCTGATCAACAAAGCAGTGTTGGGTATAGGTTCTATCTCATGGAGTGGGCCTTAAATCAAATCATATATTGGTTTATTACTCCCAAAAGCTTTGTGCCACCATTTCACTAGCATATCTTGCAGGCAGGACCCTGTTGTAGTTCAAAGTGTTTGTAGGTGGTTTGGAGTTCGTGTTTATCCTTTGATAGTATACTTCATACTTTCCGGTACCAAGTACTTTCCGGTACCAAGAACACAAGCCAGTAAGAAATGAAGGCTCTAGGTAGGCACCAACTCAACCTCCCTATGTTTAATGAGTTGTTCCAGTGTTATTTCCAGCAGTAGAGTCTATAGTCAGTTTTGGGGGAGTAACCTATAGCATTTCAACAGCCTGGGTTGTTTGAAGGATCCCATGGGACCCCTTTGGCTAACAACTTGATTAGGCATAACCAATTCCTGGTACTAAAATTTCATTTGGTGATGAGAGATGTTCATTTGGGGCTCTTCTTCCCCTGTTATTTGAGGGTTTCATTTAAATTGTCTTCGTGTGTGTGTGTGTGTGTGTGTGTGTGTGTGTGTGTGTGTGTGTGTGTAAAGAAGCTCCTACTATATTAGTTTTCCATACAACCCCTCAAATTACCCCTAATTTTAGCTTTCCCTTCCTGTATTTCCTCCTCCTTCCCATTTGATCCTCCCATTTCAATCTCTTTTGTCTAGCCATAACTATTTTATTTCCGTTTTCTAGGAATGTCCATCCCTCCCTATTAGTTTCTTACTCTATAACAAACCTCTCTGGTTCTACAGATTGTAACTTACTCATCAATGACTTAACAGCTAGTATCTACATATAAATGAATATATATATATATATTATATATATATTATATATATATTTATTTGTCTTTCTGGATTGGGTTACCATACTCAAAATGACTTTTTTTTCTAGTTCTAGCCATTTACATGCAGATTTCATTTTTTAATGGTGGGGTAATATTCCACTGCATACATATTCCACATTTTCTTTTTTTAAATCATTTTTAATTAGAATTTCTTGAACTAGAATTTTCTTGAATTAGAAACAAGATTGTTTTACATGACAATCCCAGTTCCCTTCTCCCTCCTGTCCTTCCCTACCACCCCCCACAACTAAAACCCTACCTATCACATATCCTTTCTTCTATTCTTCCCCTGACTCAACCTTTCTGCTCCCTCATGACCTCTGCATCCTTCCTCTTCTTCCCTTTTCATTCTCCATATTCCACATTTTCTATATCCACTCATCCATTGACAGACATTTAGATTGTTTTCAATGTCCTTTTATTATGAATAGAGCAGCAATGAACATAGTCGAGCAAGTGTTGCTATAGTAGGACTTACTGTCCTTTAGGTATAAGCCCAAGACTGATATAGCTAGATCTTGAGGTAGATCCAACCCTGGATTCTTCATGAACTTCCACATTGATTTCCACAATGGCTGCACAATTTCTTATTTCCACCAGCAATTGATGAATGTTTCCCTTACTCCACATCCTTGCCAGCATGAGCTATCATTTGTTTTATTGATCTTAGCCATTCTGACTTAAGATGAAATCTCAAAGAAGTTTTGATTTACATTTCCTTGAGGACTAGGGATGTTGAACATTAATTTAAGTGTTTCTCAGTTGTTTAGTTTCCTCTTTTGAGAATTCTGTTTAGCTCCCTACCCCATTTTTAAAATTGGGTTATTTGTCTTCCTGATATTCATGGGGTTTTTTCAGTTATTTATGTGTTTGGGATATTAGCCCTCTATTGGATGTGTAGTTACTAAAAATCTTTTCCAATTGTGTAGGCTGCTACCTTGTCTGAATGATGTGCCCTTTGCTGTACAGAGCTTCTCTGTTTCATGAGGTTTCATTCATTAATTGTTGCTCTTTTTCTGTGCAGATGAATTCAAAGCTATTCCCCACTTTCCCTTCTATCAGGTTCAGTACAGCTGGTATTATGTTGAGGTTATTTATCCATTTGAATTTTGTGCAGGGTGATAAATATGGATTTATTTCGGGTACTTTTACATGCAGTGATCTAGTTTGGCCATCACCATTTCTTGAAGATGCTGTCTTTTTTCCAGTATGTATTTTTGGCTCCTTTATCAAAAAGCAGGTGTTCATAGATATGTGGACTTCTGTCTTGGCTTTCAACTCAATTTTATTAATCACTGTGTCTGTTGTGCCAATACTATGCTGTTTTTATTGCTATAACTTTTTAGTACAACTTGAAATCAGCAATGATGAATAATACCTCCAGCAGTCCTGATTATTCAGGATTGTTTTAGCTATCCTGGGACTTTTATATTTCTTTATGAAGCTGAAAATTGTCCTTTCAAGTTCTGTGAAGAACTGTGTGGGATTCAGTGCTATGGAGATTGCATTGAATCTGTAGATTGCTTTTGGTTGGATGGTCATTTTTACTACATTATTCCTACCAATCCATGAATATGGGAGATTGTTCCATCCTCTGGTATCTTATTTAATTTCTTTCTTTAGTGACTTGAAATTGTTATCATACAAGTCTTTCACTCGCAATGTTAAAGTTACCCCTAGATATTTTATATTTTTCAAGGCTATTATAAAGGGTATTGTTTCTCTGATTTTTTCTTGGTTGTTTGTCATTTGTAATAGTAGGGCCACTGATTTTTGTCTACTAATTTTATATCCTGCTATTTTGCTAAAAATGTTTATCAGCTGTAGGAATTCCCTAGTGGAATTTTAAGGACCACTTATGTATATCATATCATCATCAAATAGAGATACTTTAACTTCCCCTCTTCCAATTTGTATCCCTTGATCTCCTTCACTTGGCTTATTGCTCTAGACTTCAATACTATATTGAGTAGGTGTGAAGAGAGTGGACAACCTTGTCGTGTTCCTGAATTGAGTTTTGAGGCCCCTTCATTTAAGTTGATGTTGGCTATGGGATTGCCATAAACTGCCCTTATTATACAGAGGAATGTCTCTTGTATCCCTAGTCTCCCCATAATTTTTATCATGAAGGGAAATTGTATTTTGTCAAAGGCTTTTTCTTCATCTAATGATATGATAATGTGCTTCTGTCTTTTAGTCCATTTATATGGTAGACAACATTGGTCAATTTATGTATTTTAAACCATCCCTGCATCTTTGGGATGAAGCCTACTTGATCACAGTGAATGACTTTTTGATGTATTCCTAGATTTGAGTTGCACTTATTTCACAGGAAATTTTTACATCTATGTTCATAAAGGAAGTTGGTTTGTAAATTTCATCTTTGGGTTATTATGTGGTTTGGGTATCAAGATAACTGTGACCTCATAAAACAAATTGGGCAAAGTTCCTTTCTACTTTGTGGATTAGTTTGAGGAGTAATGGCATTAACTTTTCTTTGAAAGTATGGTAGAATTTTGCACTAAAGGCCTTGGGCTTGTTTTATTGTTGGGAGACTTCTAGTCATGGCCTCCATTACACCAGGGGTCATAGGTCTGTTTAAATTGCTTATATGGTCTTTATTTAGCTTTTGTAGGTGTCATATATGGAGAAAAAAAACATACCCAATACTTTTAGGTTTTCCAGTTTGGTGGGGCACAGGTTTTTAAAATATATCCTCATGATTCTTTGAATTTACTCAGTTTCTGTTGTTGTGTCCTTTTCATCTCTAATTTTGTTAATTTGGCTCTTCTTGCCATCTTTATTTAATTTGGCTAAGTGTTTGTCTATTTTAATGCTTTTTGTCAAAGAACCAACACTTTCTTCCATTGATTCTTTTATTGCTTTTTGTTTGTTTCTATTTTACTGATTTTAGCCCTGAGTTTGATTATTTCTTGCCAACTTCTTCTTTTGGGTGTGATTTCTAGAGTTTTCAGGTATGCTATTAAGTTGCTAGCATGAAATTTCTCCAATTTTTAAATGTAAGCAGTTAGTGCTATGAATTTGCCTCCTAAACTGTCTTCATTGTGTCCCATGAGTTTGGGTATTTTACATTTATTTTCATTCTGTTTCAGAAAGCTTTAACTATATTTCTTAATGTCATTTTATGATTTATTTATTTTTAATTTCATTTTACATTCCAACCAAAATTCTTTCTCCCATCCCTCCTACAGCCTCCCCGTCACCTCCTCCCCAGCCTATTCCCCATCCACTCCTTCCAACAGGTAAAGGCTCCCATGAGAGTCCCAAACTCTCAATGTAGTTTGGAACATTAAATTGGGGCAGAACCAAGCCCCTCCCTTCTGCATTAAGTCTAAGCATGACATTACCTCATAGGGAATGGGCTCCAACAAGCTAGCTCATGCACCAGGAATAGATCCTGGTCCTACTACTTCACAACTTCACAAGCTTTCCAAGCTTCACATTTGTCTCCCACATACAGAGGGCCTAGTTCAGTCCCATGGAGGCTGCATAGCTGTCCATCCAGAGTTCATGAGTTTCCATGAGCTTAGTTCAGCTGTCTCTGTAGGTTTCTCCAACATGAGCTTGATTTCCCTTGTTCATGCATTCCCTCCTCCCTCTCTTTAACTGAATTCCTGGAGTTCTGCCTGGTGCTTGGTTGTAGATCTCTGCATCTGGTCCCATCAGTAACTGAAGAAGGCTCTAGCTTCTCTAGAGCTGTGGATTGTAGTCTGGTTATCCTTTGCTTTATATCTAATATCCACTTATGAGTGAGTATATACCGTTTGTCTTTCTGAGTCTGGGTTACCTCACTCAGGGTGGTTTTTCCTAGTTCCGTCCATTTGCCTGCAAATTTCATGATGTCATTTTTTACAACTGAGTAATACTCCATTGTGTAAATGTACCACATTTTCTTTATCTATTCTTCAGTTGACAGGCATCTGGGTTACTTCCAGGTTCTAGCTATTACAAATAATGCTGCTGCATGAACACAGCTGAGCAAGTGTTCTTGTGGTATGATTGAGCATCCTTTGGGTATATGACTAAGAGTGGTATCATTAGGTCTTGAGGTAGATTGATACCCAGTTTTCTTAAAAACTGTCATACTGATTTCCAAAGTGACTGTACATTTTACACCTGACTCCACATCCTCTCTGACATAAGCAGTACTCAGTAGTTTTGATTTTAGCCAGTCTGACAGGTGTAAAATCATACCTCAGAGTTGTTTTGATTTGCATTTCCCTGATGATTAAGGATGTTGAGCAATTCCTTAAGTGTCTTTCAGCCATTTGAAATTCTTCTGTTGAAAACTCTCTTTTTAGCTCTCCATCACATTTTTAACTAGATTATTTAGTATTTTGATGTCTAGTTTCTTGAGTTCTTTATATATTTTGGAGATCAGCCCTCTGTCACATGTGGGGTTGGTGAAGATCTTTTCCCATTCTGTAGGCTGTTGTTTTATCTTGTTTGCCATGTCCTTTGCCTTATAGAAGCTTTTAAGTTTAAGGAGGTCCCATTTATTAATTGTTGCTCTCAGTGTCTGTGCTATTGGTGTTCTATTTAGGAAGTAGTCTCCTGTGCCAATGTGTTCCAAGCTACTTCCCACTTTCTCTTCTATCAGATTCAATGTAACTAGCTTTATGTTGAATTCCTTGATCCACTTGGACTTGAAATTTGTGCAAGAAAATAGAAATAGATCTACTTGTAATCTTCTACATGTTGACATACCAGCACCATTTGTTAAAGATGTTTCTTTTTTCCATTGTACTTTTTTAGCTGATTTGTCAAAATTCAGGTGTTCTTATGTGTATAAATTAATGTCATGGTCTTCAATTTGATTCCATTGATCCACGTGTCTATTTTTATGCCAATACCAAGCTGTTTTTTTTTTTAATTACTAGAGTTCTATAGTCGAGTTTGAGATCAGAGATAGTGATGCCTCCAGAAGTTCCTTTATTGTACAGAATTGTTTTAGCTATTCTGGATTTTTTGTTTTTCCATATGAAGTTGAGTATTGTTCTTTCAAGGTATCTGAAGAATTGTGTTGGGATTTTGATGGAAATTGTATTGAATCTATAGATTGTTTTGGTAAGATTGCCATTTTTATTATGTTGATTCTACCTATCCAAGATCATGGGAGAGCATTTCATATTTTGATGTCTTCTTCAATTTCTTTCTTTAGAGACTTAAAAGTTCTTGTCATACAGGTCTTTCACTTGTTCGGTTAGAGTTACTCTAAGATATTCTATAATTATGGCTATTGTAAAGGGTGATGTTTCTCTGTATTCTTTCTTGGCCCGTTTATCATTTGTATATAGAGGGGCTATTGATTTTTTAAATTAATCTTGTGTCCTGCCACATGACTGAGGGTGTTTATGAGCTATAGGAGTTCCCGGGTAGAGTTTTGGGGGTCATTTATGTATACTATCATATCATCTGCAAAAAGTGACAGTTTGACTTCTTTCCCAATTTGTTTCCCCTTGATCTCCTATTGTTGTCTTATTCTCCATCTAGAACTTCGAGTACACTATTGAATAGGTATGGAGACAGTGGACAGCCTTGTCTTGTTTCTGATCTTACTGGAATCACTGTGAGTTTCTCTCCATTTAGTTTGATGTTGACAGACAGTTTGCTATAAATTGCTTTTATTATGTTAAGATATGTTCCTGTATCCCTGATCTCTCCAAGACCTTTATCGTGAAGGGGTGTTGGTTTTGTCAAAGGCTTTTTCAGTATCTAGTGAGATGATTATGAGGGTTTTTTTCTTTCTGTTTGTTTATATGGTGGATTACATTGACAGATTTCCATATGTTGAACCAACCCTGCATCTCTGAGATGAAGCCTAATTGGTCATGATGGATGATTTTTTTATGTGTTCTTGGATTCAGTTTGTCAGTATTTTATTGAGTATTTTTGTATCAATGTTCATGAGGGAGATTGTTTATACTTCTCTATCTCTGTTGCATCTTTGTGTGGTTTGGGTGTCAGGGTAACTGTAGCCTCATAAAAAGAGTTTGGCAATGTTCTTTCTGTGTCTATTGTGTGAAACAATTTGAGGAGTATTGGTATTAGCTCTTCTTGAAGACCTAGTAGAATTCTACACTGACACCACCCAGCCCTGAGGTTTGGGGTTTTTTTCCTTTTCTTTCTTTTTTTTTTTTTTTTGTTAGGGGACTTTTAATGACTGCTTCTATTTCCTTAGGAGTTATAGGTCTATTTAAATTATTTATCTGGTCTTGATTTAATTTTGGTATGTGGTACCTATCCAAATGATTTTGTTAATTTGAATATTCTCTCTCTGCCTTTTGGTTAGTTTGCATAAAGGTTTGTCTATCTTATTGATTTTCTTGAAGAAACAACTCTTTCATTGATTCTTTGATTGCTCTCTTTGTTTCTATCTTATTGATTTTAGCCCTCAATTTCATTATTTCCAGGCATCTACTCCTCCTAAGTGAGTTTGCTTCTCTTTGTTCTAGAGTTTCCAGGTGTTCTGTTAATTCACTAGTATAGGATTTCTCCAATTTATGTAGGCATCCAATGCTACAAACTTTCTCTTAGTAGTGCTTTCATAGTGTCCCATAAGTTTGTGTATGTTGTACATTCATTTTCATTGAACTCTAGGAAGTCTTTCTTTCTTATTTCTTCCTTGACCTAGGGGTGATTCAGGTGGGCATTATTCAGTTTCCATGAGTTTATAGGCTTTCTGGAATTTGCATTGTCATTGAATTCTAACTTTAAGCCATGATGATCTGATAAGATACAGAGGGTTATTCCAATTTTTTGTATATGTTGAGGTTTGCTTTGTTACTGAGTATGTGTTCAATCTTAGAGAAGTTTGCATGAGGTGCTAAGAAGAAGGTCATTCTTTTGTGTTTGGGTAGAATGTTCTATAGATGTTTGTTATATCCATTTGAGTCATAATGTCTGTTAGTTCCTTTGTTTCTGTGTTAAGTATATTTGGGAGACCTGTCCAGTGGTAAGAGTGGGATGTTAAAGTCTCCCACTATTAGTATGTGAGTTTTGATGTGTGATTTAAACTTAATAGTGTTTCTTTTACAAATATGGGTGCTCTTGTATTGGGGCATAGATGTTCAGATTGAGACTCATCTTGATGGATTTTTCCTGCTATGAATATGAAATGGCCTTCTTCATCTCTTTTGATTACTTTTAGTTTGAACTCTATTTTGTTAGATATTAGGATAGCTACACCAGCTTGTTTCTTAGGTCCATTTGATTGGAAAATCTTTTCCCGACACTTTACTGATGTAATGTCTGTTTTTGAGATTGAGGTGTGTTTCTTGTATGCAACAGAAGGATGGATTCTGTTTTCATATCCAATTTGTTAGTCTGTGTCTTTTTATAGGCGAATTGAGTTCTTTGATATTAAGGGATATTAATGACCAGTGATTGCTAGTTCCTATTATTTTTTGTTTTGATGGTGGTAGCAGTATTGTGTGTGCATTTCCCCTTCTTCATGATTTGCTGGTGTGGGATTATCTATTACCTGTATTTTTGTGGGTGTAGCTAACTTCTTTGGATTGGAGTTTTCCTTCTAGTACCTCCTGTAGAGCTGAATTTGTGGATAAGTATTGTTTAAATCTGGTTTTATCTAGTAATATCTTGTTATCTCCATCTATGGTGATTGAAAGCTTTGCTGGGTATAGTAGTCTGGGCTGACATCCATGGTCTTTTAGTGTCTGCATAATGCCTATCCAGGACCTTTTGGCTTTAATTGCTTCCATTGAGAAGTCAGGAGTAAGTTTGATAGGTTTGCCTTTATAAGTTACTTGGCCTTTTTCCTTTCAGATCTTAATATTCTTTCTTTATTCTGTATGTTTAGTGTTTTGATTATTATGTGGCAAGGATACTGTTTTGCTTTGGGGTTTTTTTGGGGGGGGTCCAGTATATTTGGTGATCTTTAAGCTTCTTTCATAGGTATGTCCTTCTTTAGGTTGGGAAAGTTTTCTTCTGTGATTTTGTTGAATATATTTTCTGTGCCTTTAAGCTGGGCATCTCCTTCTTTTATCCCTATTATTCTTAGGTTTGGTCTTTTCATGGTGTCCCAGATTCCCTGGATATTTTTTGTTAAGAGTTTGTTGGATTTAACATTTTCTTATCTTCAAATTTTCATATCTTCAGTGCCTGAGATTCTCTTTCCCATCTCTTGTATTCTGTTGTTTATGCTTGCATCTGTAGTTCCTGTTCATTTACCCAACTTTTCCGTTTTCACAATTCCTATGTTTTGTGTTTTCTTTATTGCCTCTATTTCAGTTTTTAAGTCTTGAACTGTTTCCTTCAAGCAACTGTTTGATTGCTTTTTCTTGTTTTTCTTTAAGGGATTTGTTGATTTCTTCTAATTTCTTTCATTTGTCTTTCCCTCCATTTCTTTAAGGGGATTTTTCATTTTCTCCTTAAAGACCTCAATCATCTTCATAAAGTTTTTTTCTTACTTAGTTTTTATTTCACAATCATAAACTTAACTCTGCAATCCAGCTAGACTTGGAGGGGAATGAGAAAAATATGGAACCCAAAGAATTTCAGTGAGAGCAGAGATTACAGGGCATTGCGAGCAGATGGGGTAGAGATACTCTCCTGAGCTATAAAGGAAAAGTCTGGAAGGTAAGAAGCCTGCAAGTCAAAAGAATTAGAGTTGCCCACAGCCAGAAATGGTGATCTTCTTGTTGGTCCTGCCATTCCTGGACCCGAAATGCTCCATGGCTTCCACAATGTTCATGCCTTCTTTCACCTTCCCAAAGAACACATGTTTGCCATCCAGCCACTCAGTCTTGGCGGTGCAGATAAAAAAACTGGGAACCATTTGTGTTAGGTCCAGCATTTGCCGTAGACAAGATACCAGAACCTGTATGTTTCAGGATGAAGTGCTCATCCTCAAATTTCTCTCCATAGATGGACCTGCCGCCAGTGCCATTATGGCATGTGAAGTCACCACCCTGGCACATGAATCCTGGGATAATTCCTATAAAAGGAGGAACCCTTAAATCCAAATCCTTTCTCTCCAGTGTTCAGAGAGTGAAAGTTTTCTGCTCTCTTTGGAACTTTGTCTGCAAATTGCTCGAAGGAGAGACAGCCCAACGGCTCGCCATCGGCCGTGATGTCATAGAACACAGTGGGGTTGACCATGGCTGCAGGAAGAGGCGACAGGGGACAGCGGCATCTGCAAAACCCATAAAGTTATTTTAAGGTCGTTTTCTTCTGCTTCATCTGCACTGGGATGTTCAGATGTTCAGGTCTTGCTGTTGTAGAACCACCAGTTTCTGGTTGTGCCATAATGCTCTTTATGTTGTCCAGTGTATTTTTACACTGTTGTTTACCCATCTCTTCCTCCAATTGTACAGATGAATCCAGTGTTTCAGGGGGTCCCTCTTTCTCCAATTGATGCAATTGGAGGCTATGGCTCCTTTGATCACTCCTCCAGGAGCAGGCAGGGAAGAGCCTCAGGTGATTGCTCCTCTAGATGCTGGCAGGCCCAATGATCATGTGGTCAGTCCCCTGGGTACAGGCATGGCCATGGCTCCAGAGATTGCCTCTTCCAGGTGCAGGCAGGGCCATGGCTCTGGTGATCACTCCTCTAGTGAAAGGTGGGGGTCTGAGGCTCCAATGGTTGTTGATGTGGTAGAGTATCTCATACAGAGGATAGCACTAGATGCTGTCTGGGACATAGGTAAGCTTTCCAGAGAGACTTCATAATATATTTTCTTGAAGCCTCTGCTGGCAATACTTCTGGGGCTGCTGCCTTTCTCCCTGTCTGATTCCTAGGGTGAGGGTTACCACTGCTCTCTCTCTCCCTTTCTCTAACACTTCTGGGCCAGGGTAGGGGCACTACCGCATTCCCTCTCTCTTCCAAACACTTCTATTTCTTGATTTCTATCTTGGCTCATTTTTAACTCAGTAGTGAGTTGTTTGGTTTCCATAAGTTTGTAAGTTTTCTGTTGTTTCTGTTGTTGTTGTTGTTATCTAGATTTAAGCTGTGGTGGTCAGATAGGACATAGAGTATTATTTCAATTGTCTTTTATCTGTTGAGACTTGCTTTGTTTTGAAATATGTATTCAATTTTGGAGAGTTTCATAGGGTGCTGACAAGAAGGTACAGTCTTTGTGTTTTGGTGAAATAGTCTGTAAATATCTCTAGGTCCACTTGGTTTATGACATCAGTTAGCTCCAGCATTTCTCTGTTTCGTTTTTTGTTGAGATGACCTAACTGTTGGAGAGAATGGGGTATTGAAGTAGCCCACTATCTGTGTGTGAGGTCAATATGTGATTTTAGCTGTAGCTGTGCTTGTTTTATGAACTTGGGTGACATTGTGTTTGGTGCATAGACATTAAGAATTGCAATGTCCTCTTGGTGGATTTTCCTTTGATGCCTATGTAGTATTCTTCCCAATCTCATCTGCTTAGTTTTGGGTTTAAGTCTATTAGTCAGATATTAAAATGACTGTATCGGCTTGCTTCTTAGGGCCATTTGCTTAGAATATCTTTTCCATCCTTTTACTCTAAGGTGATGTCTATCCATGATAGGTTGTCTTTTTTGGATGCAGCAGTAGGATGGATCTTGTTTTCATATCCATTCTGTTACCCAGTATCTTTTTCTAGAGAAATTAAGATCATTGAGTCATTGATGTTGAGAATTATCAATGAGCAGTGTTTGTGGATTCTTGTTATTTTGCACTTGTGAAGTGTGTGTGTGTGTGTGTGTGTGTGTGTGTGTGTGTGTGTGTGTGTGTGTGTGTGTGTGCTGTGTCTGTGTCTTGTGTGTCTGTGTTCTCTCCCCTCTTTTGATTTTTGGCCTGGAATTATTTATTATTCATATTTTCTTGAATGTGGGTAACATCTTTAGATTGAAGTTTTTCTCCTAGCCTTCTTTAGGTCTGCATTTGAAGATAGATATTCTTTACATCTGATTTTATCTTAGAATGTCTTTCTTTCTCCAACTATTGTGACAGAAAGTTTTTCTAAGTGTAGTAGTCTGGCCTGACATCTGTAGTCTCTTGGAGTCTGTAGCACATCTGTGCAGGGCCTTCTTACATTTTGAGTTTCTATTGAAAAGTCAGGTGTAATTCTAATACATCTGCCTTTATATGTTAATTGGTCTTTTTTCCCTTGCATCTTTTAATATTCTTTCTTTGTTCTATACTTTTAGTGATTTGATTATTATGCACTGTGGGGAGTTTCTTTTCCGGTCCAATCTATTTGGTGTTTTGTATGCTTCTTGTACCTTGATAGGCATCTCTTTCTCAAGGTTAGGAAATTTTTCTTTTTTGGTTTTCTTGAAAATATTTTCCCTGCTTTTGACCTGCCTTCTTCCCCTTCCTCTATTCCTTTGGTTTTTGCATAGTGTCTCTGGCTTCCTGGATGTTTTATGCCTGGATTATTTTAGACTTAACATTTTCTTTGACCAAGGTATCCATTTCTTCTATCTTGTCTTCACTGCCTGAGATTCTCTCTTCTATCTCTTGTATTCTGTCAGTGAGGCTTGTCTCTGAGGTTCCTGTTGGGTTCTTAATTTTTTTCATTTCCAGATTTCCTTCAGTTTGGGTTTTGTTTATTAATTCTATTTCCACTTTCAGGTCCTGAAATGTTTTACTCATTTTCCTCCCAGTATTTACATTTTCATAGGTTTCTTTAATGGATTTATTCATTTCCTCTTCAAGGACCTTTTATGAATTCATAAAATGTATGTTAAGGTCCTTGCCTTGTGCTTCAGCTATGTTGCATTCTCAGGGCCTATTGTAATAGGGTTTTAGCAGGGACATATTGTCCTGGTTGTTATTGTCTGTGTTTTTGCTTTGGCATATAGACGGCTGAGTTTGGGATGATTGTAATTCTAGGTGCTGATATCTGGTCTTGTCTTTGTTGGGTAGCTGTTTTGTTCCTTAGTTTCTGTTGCCCTCTCTGGTTTTTAGGAGAGTGTTGTGGCTATGTGTTGGCTGGAAGGGAATGCTACAGGGATCCTTCAAGGTATGGCCACTGGGGGTCCTTGGTACAATGCATTTCTAGGTATTGGGAGCTAATACTTCAGAATGGGAATGAATTAGAAGAGTGGGTGGCTAAATGAATCCACAGGAGGGAGGAAAGTGGGGTGTTCCACATGCCCTACTTGGTCCTCTGGGAATTTGAGGCAAGAATCAGGAGAGGCCACAGCAGGTGGTCTGCTACAGAGCTGGGGGTGAGACTGGGGAACTGGATTTGGAGAAGAGGGGGAAGAGATGAGGATCTACAGTTAGCCTGCCTGCTTCTCTGGCTAACATGTAAATAGAGTTTTGTGAAAAGAGGACAGACAAGCATTGATATCTTCATTATGCAGATGTAAATATTTATCAAACTTTTATGAGTGCCAGGCACCGTGTTAAAGACTTGACATGCCACCACAGGCACATTTTGTTTTCATCAAACCATTTTACCAATAGAATGGGGTCTGAGTCTAAAAAGATTAAGGCCTAAGGAGTTTCTTAGGCCCACATGCTAAAAAGAGGTGGAGCCAAGGGTTGAGCTACAAGAGCAGATTTGTTACACTGCTTAGCCCTTCTCACCCAGGGGCTGTGTTTGCTACTTGTGTTTCTCCTGCTTTACTGTGCCCTATCTCAAGCAGGGACTATGGCGTATCCACAGTGCCCCCATTAACACATGGCCTGACGCTTAGTACATATGTGATGAATGAAACAGAAAGAATAGAGGGAAAGAAAAGATGTAATGACCCCCACACAGCTTCATAGCTGGTAAGCAGATCCCTCCCTGACTTGAGAAGCAAATGCAGTTCTTCTCAGTTCAAGACTTGCTTCCCAATAACAATAGTAATGTTGGCTACTGTTTATTGATAATTCACAGAAGATCTCACTATACATATATTATTTGACTTAACTCTTGAAATAGTTTTGTAAAATAGGTACAAGAATAGCCTGACTTTGAAACGTGGCATGGCAACCCACGTAGGGTCATTCATCTGATAAATGGCACAGACTCAATTTGCTCTATCTTGCTTACCTTATTGCTTACCAGCTCCCTCCCCTATGAACTAGACTTGGTCTGCCTTGACTTCTGTCCTTTTAACTACTAGAACCACACTGTTCAAGGGTTTCTGCAATGGAATCCACCTCTCTATGTTGCCCCTATGATATAGAGGCATTTTCCAAAATTAAACCAGAAGGACTAAGAGCATGTGCTTCTGAGTAAGGCAGATCATGCTCAAGGACTCTGCTAGTTGCATAAATAGCTATGGAGAAGGAAACTCCCAGAGATTATTTCTCTATTCAATGTGACTTAAGAGAGCTAACACCTTATGCCCCTACTGCATGTTTCAAGATGATCTCTCACGCAACCAGTCATTCATCTGTGCCTCTTTAAGTCTCTACCCATACAGTTTACCCAATTTGCATCCTTTCTTTCATTTGCCTTTGTCCAGCAAACACTTCCATTATGTTTCTTCCTTCAACCTTTCCTTATAAATCCATTCAACAAATAGTTACTCACCATCTACTTTGTTCTCAGCATCATAGTTGACTTTAGTATTACACAGATAAAGAAGACACAGAACAAAATAAAGTAATATGGTGATCATAAATGAAGATTACATGAACAACAAAGATAATATCTGTTTTCTGCCACCTAGCACATGGATATCCTTGAACAAATCCTGGGTCCCTAACCTGTTTCCTCTACAAGAGCAGCCAACAGTCTTAATTGCTGAGCCATTTCTCCACCCTCTCCAATGTAGTTTTTTCAAATGGCATCTTTCACTAAGCCTGGAGCTCACCATTCTGGCTAGACTGATTGACCAGAAACCTCAGAAATCTTTTTGTCTCCACTTCCTGAACATTGGAATTAAATGAACATTCATCACACCTAACTTTGATGTGAGGATCTAAACTCAGGTTCTCATACTTACGTGGCAAGCACCTTAAAGATGGAACCATCTCCCCAGCTCCCACAGGCAAATTCTTAATAAGGCAACTTACAGGAGACAACGTAGGAAGATGTAAAGTCAGCCAAAGGCACCAAGGCAGAAAAGGAAGACCTTAGCTCCTTCTCTCATAGAAAGTAATCTTGCCTAAGAAAGGAGCCAGTCCAAATCATTAGGCAACCCAGGGGCATCTAAAATGACTGGCGACAATATCCCTTGTTTTCCCTTTGACCACAGTTTGTGCTGAAGTATTTGTCAACATTCATGTTATATGCCAATGTCCATGCCTCTTTATCTCTGAGTTAAACATATCTTCAATTTCCTGCTCTAGGTCCAGAATGCCCTTGGAAATTAATGTCTTAGGGTCACTATAAAATTGTACCTGTGAAAAGTGCCTTAGATGGCATTTAACCCTATATTTATTATCCAGAAAGGAAGACCTCAAAAAGTTTGGCAACTTGTCCAAAATAACACAACTAACTTGATGACTTAGTTGGGACTATATCCTAGGTCTTATGGTATCACCTCAAATATTTTCCAGCCCACCATGCTCTTGGATGCTCTAATTTTTCATGTTACCTACCATCAAACTTCCACTCTATATCCCCCTTCTGCAGATCTATCTCTTCCATGATGCAATAGAAAGTTTAGAACCGAATGCCATATGTTGATGAGAACCAATTGCATGTACTTAAGGTAAAGGTTCGATGGGAGAAGTTACATGGTGGTGTTTTCAGCTGTGTCATGCGTTGCCTTTGATTCTCAGCAAGGAGATTCAGGGTTCTGACTGGTTGAGTGTGATTGCAATATGTGTGTGTAACTTTATATTGTTTTACTGCCACCAATGTTTTGTAAATGAAAGAAATTGACTTTCAGGCTACTGAAGTACACATCCCTGTATTTATTTTTCCTGATAAGCAGAAATGAAAAGTCCTGGACATGGTGTGCAAAAGAGACTTAAGACTCCCACCTCTAACTATCAGGTGGTATCATTTCAGCTTTCCCTGCCAGAAAAGGGTTTCATTTTTAATAATAATAATAAAATTGAAATAATTTTTAAAATCTAGTCTCCTGTGAGTCTCATAATTCAAGTGTCTAGGCTACAATAAAGAAGAAATCACTCATCATACCAAGGGCCAAGGAAGAGCACAGCTGGGTGAAAAATAAATAAATAAACCAATTACAACACAGACATGCCAGAGACGACAGAATGCTCTGACAATGAATTTTATGCATCTATTAATGAAATAACATATATAGAAGACCTTAGCATATAAATAGCATCAACAAATAAATAGCACAAGCCTCCCCAATAAAATAAAAGAAATAAAGAACATCCAAATAAAACATTTAAGTCCTAAAAGTTCAACAATTAACCATTTAAAACTCTGATAACAGGCGAATGGGGTGGGGGAAGGGCAATAGAAATTTTCCAACATCAACAACAGACAATAGTTAAGACAAGAGTATTAGGCATAGTCTCTGGGACCTGCAGGACTATAAAAGACCTATCACACATTTTTAGATGCCTACAGAAACCAGAAGAGTGCATTAGATCCTGGAGCTAGTGTTATAGGCAGTTGTGAGCTTCCTGACGTGGGTACTGTGAACTGAACCCAGGTCCTCTGGAAGAGCAGGCAGTGCTCTGAGCTGCTGAGCCATCTCTCCAGCCCTTTGAAGGCTTCTAATGGTCATACATGTGTTTTCATTCACCCTTAACTAACTTCTGAAAGCAGATTTTCATCTGCTCCATGCCTAGAGGACAAGATCTCTTAGCCAAACTGAGTCCTAGATTCTAAGAAAACAAAAGAGTGTGGCCCATGAAGCTGCTTTGAAACTATGAAACTAAGACACCGCTTTCTACTCTCCTCCCAGCTAATCTTCACAGCTCAGAATTCTAAAGGACCCTGGTGGTAGGATTCCTTGACCTCCCTACTACTGCTGTGGTAGGCAGAATCATTCTCTATGGGGTACTGTCCTGTAACTGAGGGTGCTATCTTGTGCACTGCAGGGGACCATCGTGTCACTGTAGGGTGCTGTCCTGTGTCACTGCGCAGTGCTGTCCTGTGGGGTACTGTCCTGTGCTCTGTGGGGTGCTGTCCTGTGCACTAAAGAGCCTGAGAAGGTCTCTTTTCCTCAGATTTCAGTTCTTTTGTTCCATCTTCCAGTTATTATGACTAAAAATACCTCCAGACAATGCTGAGCATCCCATGTGGAACAAAATAATTCCTAATCTACTAACACTGAAGCAGAAGATGGTGAGATGGGAGAACAGAGGGGATGTTTCCTGCAGGAGTTATCAAAGTGGACACTTTGAAAGGTGGAATACTGAGAAAGGCAAAGGGCAAACTAATAAGGAGTGGGGATTATAGTCCCTCCAGCACCTCCAATGCCATCTCCCAGTACCCCCTTGGCACTGAGCAGTTCATCAGAAGACCTAGTTGTCACTGTGGAAGTAGATATAGCCCCAGAACACATTAAAGAAGGATGTGCATTCATCAGAGTGGGGCTGTGGAGAAGGCAAACAGAACTAAGAATTCAGACTCTTTGAGGGAGAACAATGGGAACCTGAAGTACCAGGCTAGGCTGCTTATTACCTGAACAAAGAAAAATGATACCTAATAATTCAGTTTTCCTTAGAAGTGGCCACGCTTGGTGTTGCTTGATTCTCCTTCAAACCCTGGAAAGTGAGGTCTTCTTGTGTCCACTCACAAATAAGGAAATGGAAATGCTGACCAGGAAACAGAAGCTCTATCCTGTGGACAATTTGGTAAGGGTGTTTTACTACAGACAAATCAGGCTGAGTATTGGTTCTACCACTTACTGGCTACTTGATCATGTCGTGTTACTTAGCCTTCCAGCTGTGAAATGTGATCAGTGCCTGGGTGATACAGGATAGAATGAGAATCAAATTGGCCAGTGCATGTATGTGACATACCTATTGTGACACATGCCTTACAAATAAATAAAAGAGAAACTATTGTTATCATAGTCATCATTATCATTATCCTAAAATTCTATAAATAAATAAATAAATAAATAAATAAATAAATAAATAAATAAGCCTCCATGACTCCTAGCCAATGAACAGTTTAGTGGGTACTTCAGGTCAATATTTGACTACATGGGACCTTTAGGATGTCCTGTGGTGACTGAGGCTGATTGAGAGGGTGCAGATCAATTTCCTAAGCAGAGTGCCTGATAATGCACATTTTATTTCATCTCTCTGTAACACTGATAATTAGTCAATGGTAGGTCCACTTCACAGAAGAAAAATCCTGAAGCGGACAAAGAGATGAAACACTGGTTTTGTGTTATGTAACCCTGTCACTCATTCTCCTGCATTTCTGGGGACAGGTTGATTCAGCATGCTGACACACCTATGCAGGGGGCCCTAAGAAGTCTCATGGAGGGGAGATTTTGCTTTTGAGATCAGGTGTTTCTATGTGTCCCAGGCTGGCCTTGCACTCATGAATCTACCTGCCTAAGCTTGCTGAGTGCTGGATTACAGCCCTCAGTCATACATAGTCATGTCAGACACGAGGGAGGTTTAGAGGAAGGTTTTCCTCAGTGGAAGTGCACTAGAGGATAGTACCCCAGTGCACAAGAGGGGAAAGTCCCCCAGTGCACAGGAGAAGAAAGTGCACAAGAGAGGAAAGCCCCCTAGTGCACAGGAGAGGAAAGCCCCCTAGTGCACAGGAGAGGAAAGTCCCCCAGTGCACAGGAGTGGAAAGTGTCCCACTTTTTATGATGTGCACAGAATGGTTGATGCCATGAAAAAGGAAACATCAATGACACCAGAAGAAGCCATGGGGGTAGGCCCTTAACAATGGTCTTTTACCCCATTGATTTAACTGCCTCGGGAGCCCTGTCATAAAAATTCTTTTCATGTTGGAAGATAAACCTCATCTTGGTGTCATCCACTTGAGCTAGGTTTTCCGTTACCTGCAGCCAAATGCAACATGGAGGAGCATAGTGATTCCACAGCTGTAACTATTAACAGGGTCCTTGTACACTTACAGCATTCCAAATACTGTGCTAAGCTTCTTTGCAAAAGCAAAGAATTGACTATTTGGGTCATGAACAGAGAGAGAAATGTGGAAGGATGGATTAAGCCTGCGTTGTAAATAGTTCTTTGTGCTTTGCTGAAGAAGGAGAGGAACACAGAGCCTGAACTGACATCTCATCCCTGTAATAAGCCCTTAACACAGATGCCATGAATAGCTCCATTTCATAGATCTGTGATAGGACTGGAGAAATAAAGCTAGCATTTGGTGGGCTGACAACACAGCATGGTCTCTGAGCCAGCAGAAGGAAACAAGGCTCTAAGTTGGCAGAAACATAGCCAGGCTCTGATTTTAGCAATATAATTGCTGATCTGGGTGGCATCATTAATTATTAGCTTTTCCCTACACATTCTGATCACACACCAAAAAAATGTGTAAGACATGACTGAGGGAGGACTCAGTTCAATCACCTTTCTGTTGACTGGCATGAAGCAAACTAATCTCTAGCCTCCAAAATCAGGACTCTGAGGTTTAGCTCCCCCTACTTCAGGATCCAGCATGATCTAGAAGATTCAGTATGAGTTTTGTGATCATTTCTCACATGGCATGGATTGCTTTATATCTGAACACTCTTAAACACACAACTTTATCCTTGGGACTTAAGTATGATGGCCCTAGAGGTAGATTATCAATCTCAAATCTTATGGCTTCACTAGTGATGTAACCTAAGATAAGTCACTTGTAAGCACTCTAGCTCTCTACTTCCTTGTTCATAAAACATGGAAAATGCTCAGACCTACCTGTTAAGACAGAAATGAAATGATCAAAGCCAGTCAATGTAGTCAAGCATTCTTTTGGTGACATGATCCGTGTTGTTATGGAGCTAACAATAAAGTAGGAAGGAATAAGTGATAAAAGACAAGCAGTAGATATAGAGTGACATATAGGTATAGCTGCTTTGAATCCAGAACAGCTGCTTTGAATCAGTGACTGGAAGGACAGTTAAGCAGGGGCAGTAGCTTAAAGGTCTTGGGGTCAGACAGAGTTTGGTGTGTTCATGGAGTAGAGGTACACCAAGGAGATATCAGTGTCAGACAGGCTAGAAGCAGGAAAGCCAGTGAGGCAGTAAAGCTCTGAACCTGGGAGGCCACCCATGCTTGTTGATATTTAGATCTTTTTCCTACTCAAAAATGAAAGGTGTTGGCATTGAAGTACAATAATTCTTTTTTGTAATTGATTATGAAAGTTTATTAAACTTATTTACAGGATATAAGAACGATAATAAACTCATAGACAGATAGTAACTACACATATATCAAATACATTTGTGTTTAACAAAAATTAATTGAAAATATATATTGTCTCATTTGGACATGTTTTAACTACATGTGCTTTGTCATTTTTTATTTAATTAAAATACAGTCTCAACATTTGTCCCTTACCTCTTCTTCCTCCAATCCCTTCCATGCCCTCCCCATTCCCTCTCAAACTCATAACCTTTTATTTTAATAATATATTTATAATTATATGCTATTAAATATAGAAATGCCTACTGCTGAGTCCATTTAGTGCTGCTTATATGTTAACCACTTAGGGAGCTCATCCCTCGCCCTCTCTGAGTAGTCTTCAATTGCCTGTAGATCTTTACCTAGGACAGGGCCAGGGATAGCATCCTTCATTCATGTAGGCATGTCAACTGCTGCATTGTTCAGGTCTTGTTTAAGTAGTCATACTGTTGAAGGTTCAGGTGTAACTTCCCTGTCATTTCTAGAAGACACAATCTTGCAGCAGATTTCCTGCTCCTCTTGCTGTAGAGAGACCACAGAGATGACCACTCAGGCATAGTTTATAGCCAATTTAAAGTCTTTATTCTAGCCAGCCGGGACTGCACCCGGGTAGTTGGAACCCAAGTGAAGCCAGAGTATTTAGAGTAAGGGGATTTTAAAGGCAAAACTACATCCTTATATGTCACTTGGCAGCTGCAGGGGGAGGTTTTATGCAAGCAAGCAGTTTAACAGAAGCTAAGTTAGCTGGGGGCATCTTGACCTCGGGTTCCTAGAATAGAGTTGGGTAATTTTCCACAGAGCTTCTCACCAAGAAAGATCAATTTCTAATTAAACCTAAAAAGGCCTCAGCAAGAATACAAGATGGAGGGACCTCTGTACTGTCTTTCCCAATCACACTCTGGCTATTACAATCTTTCCACCCCATCTTCCATGATATTCCCTGAGCCTTAGGTATAGAGGTTGTGAAGAAGGTTAGGGCTGAGCAACCCACAGTCAGTTATTCTCTGCATTTTGAATAGTTGTAGATTTCTGTATTGTTCTCTGTCTGCTGAAGAAAAGAGAAGCTTCTTTGATGAGAAGTGAGAGAGCTACACTTATCTGTGGGTATAAAGATAAGCATTTAGAATGCAACTGGGAATTACACTGGCTTAGACACTGATGACACCCTATGAAAGGCCTCACCATCCAGGGGGAGCAGAAAGGATATGTGATAGATGGGGTTTAAATTGTGGGGGGGGGGCAATGGGGGAGGACGCGTGGGAGAAGGGAACTGGGATTGTCATATAAAACAATCCTGTTTCTAATTCAAATAAAAAAAGTTGGAAAAAAGAAAAGAAAAGAAAAGAAATTGGCTCTAATATGTTTGCCTCTGAGATTCATACCCTCACTAGACATAGATAGTTGGTTAGGTTTACAGTACCAGGGATGATTTTCTCTTTCATTTAGCAGACTTTCAGTCTAATTAGATGCCTGTTGGTTACTGCCAATATTTCAGTACCACTACTGCACCTTTAGAGCTATCTTGCCATGCTGGTCTTTGTTACTGTTCATAAGCATCCCAGCTTGGTAAGACCACCAATTGCTTCCCTACCTTGGAAACTTGTATAGGGCTGCTAGTTCTACAGAAGTTAGTGCCTCAGGGAGGAGGCTTTCAGATCAGATCCAGCTCAAGTTCTCTGAGCCATGTGTCCAAAGTATATGGTGTCTTCTGCAATGTAATTTATCACCAACTTCTGGGAAGCAACCAAGGGCAACAGTGGTGGCCTAAATTGTTATGGGAGTTCTTGGACTCCCCAAAAACCAAAAGGAAATTTCTTATTCCTGGTTCTAGATAGTCTATGGCTTTGGGGGCAAGCATTATTATCCTAAAGAGCATAACTTCATTTAAAACACACATATATATGCATATACATACACTTACATGTATCATATGTAAATTTAGGTAAACGTAATGATTCCCTATGTCTAGTTCAAACATCCTTATTATCATTTATCCTTCCTTCCCTGTCATTTTGTACTGTCCTCCTCCTACCATCCCCAATTAAATCTCCCGTCCTGTTTTCCCCCATTTTCTCCTTCATATCACCTATATGCTGTTTTAATCTCCTTTTTTATTATTGTTTGAGACTTTCATACATGAACATAATGTGTTCTGGCCAAACCCACCATTCATGCCCTCCTCTCCAATTCCTCCCCTATTCCCACCTCCACTTTTCCCTCCCAACTTCATGTGTCTTTTTTAAGCTCACTGAAGCCACTTTGTGTTGCTTATATGTGTGTGGGTGTGAGTTGTCTATTGGAGCATGGATAACTACTCAGGGATAGCATCACTCAAGAAAAATCACTCTCCCCCTGCAGCCATACATTGCCAAGATCTCCTCAGATAGGGCTGGGACTTCATGAGTTCCTCACCTATCCATACTTCAATTTTAGCTTGCTTGGTCTTGTGAAGGCTTCATACATGCAGGCACAGGCTCTGTGAGTTCATGTGTGTAAATGGTGATGTCACATCCAGTAAATTTTGTTTTGTTGCAGGCATCCACTCCCTCCAACCCTTAGAGTCTTTTTGCGCCCTCTGTGACTATGGTCTCTGAACCTTTGGGGTAGGGATGTTATATAGATTCCCCATTTAGAGTTGAAGTCTTTTATTTACTTCACTTTGACCATTTGTGAGTCTCTGTAATAATTCCCATCCACTGCAGGGAACTTCTCTTATATGTTGATGCTGTCTTTGAAACTTCCTATCTGTGAGTTCAAACTAGAGGATCCACATAAGGCATGAAACTAAGAAGGGAGTATACAGATAGAAGGTAAGGACAGAACACAGGTGATGTGCAGGAGGAAGGGGGAATAAGGGAACAGGAAGAGTTAATGGGATGAAGATGGGTGGGTAGAATAAGGGAGTGAGAATGGGGAGGGATAACTAACACTAAAACTTTTGAAAATGCCACAATAAATCTACTTCTGTAGACTAAAATATCTATGTCTACATAAAATGTCAGGCAGTGGTGGTGATACAAGCCTTTAATCCCAGCACTTGGGAGGCAGAGGCAGGTGGATCTCTGTGAGTTTGAGACCAGCCTGGTCTACAAGAGCTAGTTCCAGGACAGCCTCCAAAACTACGGGGGAAAACCCTGTCTTGAAAACAACCACCACCACCACACACACACACACACACACACACACACACACACACACACCACAGATAGATAGATGTACATATATATATATATTATATAATATATATATATATATATATATATAAGTTTAATAGAGTGACATGTACAAGAGGGTGGCAATGCCTCCCCCAGATACCATATTTTATCAAATAAAAAGCCCCAGTACCAGGTGATGTGAGTTACCTGTTCTTTTTAGTTGTTGGTCAGTGAAGTCCAGCAGACACACACACACACACACACACACACACACACACACACACACACACCTATCTAAACATTACAGTTTATTTCCATAGCTCTTGGTTAACCTCCACTCAAGACACCACATACAGAAATCACTGAGCATGGAGAAGTTAAGCTGATCCTAACCTGGAAGCTTCATCCCTACTGGATAGCTTTCATAGTTCTAGAAGGTGCTATGTACACTGCTGAAGGAGTAGAGTTGCCATCAGTCTTATCCAACTATAAACCCTCAAGCTACAATAAAAACCATCTTGGCAAGATATGTCTACTGGTGCAATAAGGGCATGAGTATCACAGGAGTAACAAACCATATTTTGATTGGATTTAAAGCTCCCTGCAGAAGATGGGACGTATGCCTAATACCATTAACAGGACCAAAAACCCATGGCTATGCATTGGGGAAGAATCTAGTACTAGTGTCCTGCTAAATTGACACAATAATAAACAGCCTCCTAAGTTCTTATCTTTATAACCACATCTTAGAACATCTCTCAAGCCTCATCAGAGAAGCTTCTTTTCACAATAGAATGGTTTTTTGACAATTGAATTGTTCTTGTTAGAGTGACTATCAGGACACAAGCTTTCCATACCTGGTGCCTGTGCTTGTGAGCTTTCTGTCAACTTGACACAAGCTAGGGTCATTAGGGAAGACAAAACCTCAACAGAGAAAAATGCCTCGATTATATAGGTCTACAGGCAAGTCTTTGGGAAATTTTCTTGATTAATAATTGATGCGAGAGATTCTAGCCCACTGTGAGTGGTACCACTGCTGGGCAGGTGATTATGCAAAGAAGCAGGGTTGTATAAGGAAGCAGGCTGAAGAAGCAATTCAGAGCAAGCCAGTATGTAGCACTTCTCCACAGTCTTTGTTTCTTGCTTCCAGGTTCCTGCTCTTCTTGAATTCCCACCCTAGCTTCCATCAGTGTTGGGCTATCATCATAACATGTAAGATAAATAAATTATTTCCTCCTCAGGTTGTTGTGGTCATGGTCTTCATCACAGCAGTAAAATCAAATTAGGCAGTGTCTATTGGTGTTGCCTGTTAGATGAGGGCAACAATTCCCATTTTGGAAAGCCATGAAAATGAATTATAAGTAAATAATTCAAAAGTGTGACTTTCTCATTTCTTTTTCAATACGTGTCCACAAAGGATTCTATCACAGATTGACTCTAATCTGCACTTTAAACTGAGGACAAATTTTTCATCTGCCTTTTACAATCTAGGCAGTTGATTTTGAAAGAGCTGTGCAGTAAGTCTCCTTTATCATCTGGGCATACATTCCAAGGCTCCCCCACAGTGGATGCCTGAAGCTTCAGACACAAGCGTATATGCAGCACTGTGCCCTTTTTCAGATCCCCTACAACATTGCGACAGTACCAGAATCAATCATCATCTTAGCTTTAACAGCCTAGTGCTCCACAGCATCCCTACTCTTGTTTTGGGGGGCTACTATTCAATGAAACAATGGTAACTTAAGCATAATCACCATGATAATGCAACAGTCATTCTGATTGCCAAGATGACTGCTCATAGTGGGTAGAATATACTGCCTGGATTCCCTGAACAAAGATGACAAACTGATAGCCAAAATGGCTTCTCATTATGAGTAGTATATACTGCCTGGATATACTGAACAAAGATGGCAAACTAATAATCAAGATGGCTGCTGATGGTGGGTAGCATATACTGCCTGGATACACTAAACAATGATGACTCACTGATGACCAAGATGGCTGCTAATGATGGGTAGTATATACTGCCTGAGCACACTGAACAAAAATGGCTCACATCACAGACAAGATGGAGTGAGTAACCAACTGATTCATTGTGCTACTCAGAATAGCATGAAATTTACAGCTTGAGTATTGTACCCTGTGGAACTTTCCATTTAACGCACTAAGACAACTGAAATGGCAGGACTTTAGAAAAGGTGGGACAAGGACATCTATAGTTATCAATCAAGATATGGCTACAAAGTTTGAGCCTCCAACATTCCCTCTTAAAGCAGCAACAAAGGGATAGGGGAAGGAGAATAAATTCATGATGACCCCATTGAAAGGATCAAGCACTAAGCCAGATACACTATCACAATGTTGTCCCTAATATTGTCAGGAGATGCCAAGGAGGAAATCACTTTAGTGCTTCTCAGACCCACTGTGAAATAATATTGACTCACAGTGAAAGAACTCATCCCCTTCACATATTGCATCCAGGGGAAGTCTTAGGAGGGTGCTAGCATGCCTCTAACGCCCCTCTAACATTTGCTAACTCCTGCTTTCAACAAAGAATGAACAGCTGACACTGAGAGCTTTGGCAGGCTAAGGCACTTGCCAGAATTTTAATGACTTTTTTTTGCTTCTATGATTTTTTAAATGGTTCCCTTCTTTATAGACCAAGAGAGACCAGTTTGCATATATATGGTAAATTAATTTTTAAATAAATTTTTAACAGTTATTTTTTAATAGAGCTCCTTTGCATGAGTCCATTTAAACAGAATGTCATGGAAGTGATAATACAAGTGGCAAAATCATGTACATGGTGCTATGATTCCATGTATTAGTGAATTCCAAGGATTAGTGATTCCAAGGATTAGTGAATTATCACTTTTACCCTGACAGCAACCATTTTTAGCTGCCATTTTGTTTCAAACTTGCACATGGAAAACTGTGATAGAGATACAAAAAAAATGGCCATGCCAAGGTCATACAGGTCTCTTAAACCCAGGTCTATAGGACATAGGCACCCGAGGCCACACCACACCACAAGGACAGACCATGGTACAGATCCTAGCAACCTGCTGGATTCAGGCTCCTCATCTGCTGAAGCTTGGATGAAGCCCAAAACGCACTTTCCCATGATCCTGCTGTTTCTCCTGACCCCCAACAGTGTCAGCTACAGAGAAAGACACACTGACCTCATAAGCCACCTTGCATTATAAGCTAGCCTCAGATCCCTGCCTGGTACAGAGACCTGGAGAAGACAGAGTTGTTAAAGGGAAACTTATGGTGTGCTTTGCTGAGCAGGACATCTCATTGCCCAGCCCCTACCCAGGGCTAGATTGCCTACCTGCTGGCCTCTCCCAGGGTGCTGCCTTTATCTTCCTCCTGCTTAGCAGACTGGCTTTATCTGAACATTGATGAGTCACACTTTTTGTGCATTCCAATGTTTTATCTCTGTGGGGTGGATTCTGGTAAGCCCCTTCACTTTTGGGCTCCTAATGCTCCATGCTTCCCTCTTAGGACTATTTCTGGGGCTCTTAAAGAAAATTGAACTTTTTGGCAGTTAGAGTGGTGCAGTGATAGAGGAAGAAGGGGAAAAAAAGAAAGAAAAACCTCAGGGACTAGGGAATATTCTTGTGATTAACTGAGTGGAGCAAATATCCAAACTTTCCTTCCTCTAGCTTGATTACTTGAATATCCAGAATGTTCTAGGAGTTAGATACAAGGTGTAAGAATCCTTGGCTTTCAATGCTATGCTAATCAAGAAGAAATGATGCAATGAGATATATGAACTTTGTATTCACATCACATTCAAACAGCAGGCCAGTAGCAAGTTATTCTTATTAGCACTTTAAGAGGCCATTCTCAAATATAACTCATTGTATACAATGAGTGGCCCAGGCATTATGCTCGGCTTATTATAAAAGGTAGATTTTCAAGGCCTGGGGAGATTGGCTATGTCAACAAAGTGCTTTCTATGCAAAGGATGAGGACCCAAGTTTGATTCCCAGAACCCATATGAAAAATGCCAGGCATGGTGACACATACTTGTAACTCCAGTGCTGCTTGGGAGGCAGAGACTAGAAGATCCCTGGGGTTCACTGGTCAGCCAGCCTAGCCTAATCTTCAAGGTTCAGGCAATGAGGGACACTATCTCAAACAAACAAGGTGATCATTCCTGAAGAACAACAACCAGAGGTTGTCATCTGGCTTACACACACACACACACACACACACACACACAATCATTAGATGACAGACAGACAGACAGACAGACAGACAGACAGACAGACAGACAGACAGACAGACAGACAATAGATGACTGGGTTTGTGCTGATATTCTGGTATTTTGGTCATTTTAGATCCCCTCACAGATCTTCTCTGGCCTCAGTCCCTGTTCCTCACCTGCTGTAGAATGAGAAGATTGGGTGTTATCACTTCCATGAGTCTCACTTTTCAAACAGTAGATTATCCTTGACAGATCACTTGCTTTCTCTGGGCTGCAGATTTTTCCATCTGTAATGTGAGGTGAAGATGTCAGCCCAGGCTGCTTCCCATGAGCAATAATAAGATTTGAATGTAAGAGTCCACATGGCCATCCTTTCTTCAAAGTAAAGCTCTATCAGCTGAGAGGTGATACTAACAAACACAAGGTCACTCCCTGATCAATGCACTTTCTTAGGTTACTGGCTCTATAAACCTGCTCCAGATGACATGTACAAAAAGGATTTTGTAATTTATTTACTTTGGAGAACTTTTTATCTCTTTAGAGTTTCCTTTGGACTGTGTGTGTGTGTGTGTGTGTGTGTGTGTGTGTGTGTGTGTGTTTGATGTGTTTGTTTGTATTATATGTCATTGTGGATTGTAGCAGGAACAGTTTTGTACATTATCCACCCTTCTGTTTTCTAGGGCACAACATAGTGTTGTTCTCCCCTGTTGGCAACTCTCTAGAGCTATTCCTCTTGCTTAACTGAAACTTAGTCCTCCTCAGTACATGGGTATCTTTCTCTTTCCTACCCCCAGCCTTGATAGCTATTATTTAACCATATGTTTCTCACTTTGATTCAGATATGTCATACCACAGGAATCCTAGAGAAATTAGAGCTGACTTTCTGTGCCTCGATTATTTCAGCTGGCATATTACACATATTCTACAATGTTCCTGTATACGGCAAGGCTTTTTTCTTTTTTCACATTGAATAGTATTCCAAATTAAATCATATTCCATGTCACATTTTCTGTATGCATTTATCCAATGGTGAACATTAAGGTTATATCTGCATCTTAGCTATCATGAACAATGCCATATTAAACACAAGGGTGAGAAGACATTAGGAACTCCCAGAGGACAGGGAAGCCACGTATCATGGAAAACAGCAAGAGCCCAGACAATGAGTCCTGGTAGATGATCCCCACTTAGATGAACAAAACAGTTCATCTTACAATACAATACAATACAATACAATACAATACAATACAATACAAGTGAATTCTGCTTTACTTGTCTCACTCATTAATATTTTAAACCCCAGAAGACAGTCTCTAATTGGCCAGGTGTCAGAAACCTACCTGTCTCCCCTGATGGTCTAAACTTAAGGATCTAGTTAGTGGCTTCAGGATGGCAGGTGCCTGGATTCACTATCCACATAAGAACACAGGAGGAAAATATGTCACTCTCCAAAAGAAACTTTGGACTTAAGAAGGAGAATAAAATACTGGCTGCCCCTAAATGCAAACGGATACTGTTCACAGATTTGCTAAATAACCAGGATATCCCACTCTGGGCAGGGGCCCTTGTTTGCTTGGCTGTTTGTCCTTCAGAGCCTTCCTTCATAGTTCTTTAGTGATTCATGCTGTTGTGGCTTGCTTTTGTTGTGTCTGTCTCCTATTCTCCTTCTTTCCTAGTCTCCCTTTTGCTTCTACTTCCCTCCTTTCATCTCCACTTTTCTTTTCCATTCTCCTTTCTCATACCCTTAGTTCCCCTTTGCTCAATCTCCTCACCCTATTCTGTCAGGCATTTTCCAGAGCAAAGGGAGATGTGAGGGTACGCTAGAGGCTTGGTCTCTATGTCATACCCTCCCACAAAACACCACCAATACGCACATAGATCCACACTTGCACATTTGCATAGTCATATATGTACTTCCCATATACACATATGTGCATACATAGACAAACTCATGAATATAGTAACACATATATACGCATATATGTGCCTGCACAGATACACATGCATAATACTCAAGCATACAAATACATATGCCTGTACATGTACACATTCATGCTTATATGCACATGCATATATAAACTCACACATACAAACACAAATGTTAATGTATGTGCACATACATACTTCCCTCATCTCTTCTCCACTTTTCATTTCTTATTCTTCACACATGTATACACCCTCATGCATACATGCACAAGTGTGTATTGTATATACATCATACATAAACATATGTGTGTGTATTATGTGCATTTCATGCATACACATTTGAACATATACATGCATACATGCATATAAATTCTGCATTATGCTTTCATACACATTTGCACATAGACACATGAGTAAATACACATTCATAAATATACACATGTGCATTCATATACACTTATAAAACATGCACACACACACTAGACACATACATGTATGAACACATACTATATATATATATATATTTACATTGATGTTTGAACATGCATACATGCATGTGCACAGACATATTCATGCATACATATGTATTGAGAGACACATGTGCACATACATATCCATGCACACCTATGCACAAAGTCATATATGGTATGCATACCTATGCACAAAGGCATATATGGTATGCACATGTATCCATGTGGATTTATATAGAGACACACATACCTATCCATTCATATATATGTGTGCACATCTACTCATGCATATTTATGTTTATATATACATGCATACACACGCCTATCCATGTATATCTAAGCACATAGACACATGCATCATATACACATGCACACCCTTAGCTTTTGCTTTCCCCTTCCTCTCAGGCAAAGACTTCATTTTCTTCACTTCATTGCAGTTGTTCTTCATGTTCTGATGAAATTTGCCAAGGTGCAGCATAGACTCCTTGCCTTTCCCTATGCTGCGATGTTAGAGGCCAAGAAACATGCAATGTGGAAGAATTCCTATCATGCTGAGTGGCTTCTCCTGACCACTCTGACAGGTGAGTGACAGACAATAAACAGTTCACTCTAAAGTCTCTGAGAATTGGCAGGCCATGGTGAGTGACTTTTACAAGGATCACCAGACTAAATCCTTGGCAGCTCCCAAAACACCCTCCATAGTAAGCTTTGCTTGAGGAGTAAAAGAAGCACTGGGGAGAAGCACAGTGTTGTTGTTCTTACTGGAAAGCAAACAAGAGCCTGCAGACAAAGACAAACTGGAAAACACTCCGACAGGGCTGGCCAAGGTCAGTGGAGGACCAAAGCATCTGGGGAAATATCAGTAGCACGTTGACAGCCTAATAGCAGGGAAGGAATTGTCTTTGCAACAACTCTGAAGGTTAAATTTCTAAAGAATTGCGACACCATGAGGAGATGTTGGTTTCAATTGCTTGTAATAACATCCTTGACCAAGACCCATTACACAACAGAGTCTTCCTATATTTTATGATGAGAATTTTTAAGCACACATAAAAGCTGAAGATGTCTACACTGAAGGACCTGGAATCTGCTGATAATGTCACATTCAACCCTCAATCTATTGTTCCATCTTCACACCAATACTTTCAAGTTTTGATCCATTCTACTCTTCACCCCAGAAATTCAGCATCAACTAGTATTCTATTCTGAATACAGAAGATATATGCATATGAATGTATGCATTTGTGGGAAGGGTGGCACATATGTGCATGCAGGTGGCCATGCACATATATGCGTGGACACCCTCTAGTGTCATTCCTCTACAGCTCTGTCAATTTTCTTCTTCTGAAACCTTGAGCTCCCTGACATGGCTGGACTGGCTATCGGTTAAGCCTCAGAACTCTTGCTGTCTCTGTCCCCCCAGTACAACTAGATTTTTCATGTGGGCTCTGGGAGCGTAACTCATACTCAATGTCATGCTTGCACAATAAGCACTTTACCTGAACTGAGATATTTCTATGGTCCCAGAAGTTATTTTCATAAAAACTAATAAATCATAGAAGGACTGAGGAAGGGGTGAGTAGGTGGAGCATGATGCGTGTCCAAGGCTAGTCTGGATGATCCTTGGTGTTGGGTTTATGTACATTTGTTCAGACCCAAAGAATGCATGACACCAAGATGAACTCTAACGTCATTGTAAGTACATCTTCTTTACAAATTACTATGACTCTATTCCTTAAAGGCTTGGTTCCCATGGTGATGCTGTGGGGAGATATTTGTGGACATTTAGGAGGTAGGAACCTTATAAAAAGGTATTTAGGCCATTGCAGGCATCCCCTTAAAGGAAATTATGAAATATCTTCTTCTTTCTCCTCTTCTGCCCTCCTCCTCTTTCTTGCTCATGAGAGGAGTGGTTTGTTCTGCCACATAGTTTCACCATGTTGTACTATTCTCATAGAAGTCTAAAGCAAGTTGAACCCAAATCTCCAAAATCAATCTCGCCTGTTTACAAGTTAGTTATAGTAATTTGTATTCTGTTATAGTAATACAAAGCTTACTAATGCACAAATGTACTATTTACTATGTAATAAGATGTTGATAAAAGGGAGGCTACAATTTGGGTGGGCAGAGGATGTATAGGAACTCTATTTCCTTCACTCAGTTTTGCTATGAGCTTTAACCTGAGCTAAAAATAAAGACTAGTTAAGACAATCTTACATGGAGCATTCAAATGAGACCTAACAGAGCACTGGCAGGCTGGCATCCCAGTGCCCAAGTTCAGCTTGTAGCCACGTGTTTTTCCCATCCAGCATCTATGCCATTGCTACATTGTGGAATTCACATTTTCCTTTGGATGAATGATCTACCTTCTCTCAGATTTCACATAGTTTGCGAAGAATTGATCCCTTGTTTTTATTCTCTTGCTGGACACAGGAGCCATGCTTGTGATCCATTTTCTTGATTCCATTTCTGGATACAGGAGACATGATTTCCCTGCCCATTTTTGTTAGCAACAGAAATTCATCTGAAAGTGATGATTTGGAATGAAATGAGCTCCCAACCAGGCTAAAACACAGAGAGCTTTCCCTGGGACTTTTGCTGATATCCTCTTTCAGTTCAGTTGTTAAGTCAGCAGGGAAGACCCTGGGGTGCTAGTGTCTATGCCATCATTATGCTGTAAGCACCTGCTAAGAGTGTGGTTAATCCTGGGGAAGCATAGTCTGCTGATAGACAGAGAAGGATCTACCAGGCTCCAATCAGGCAAATTTCTGTACTTTCACTGATGAGAACCCAAGCATCTCTCATAAAACTGGACTAGCTGGAGCTATGGTAGCCCTTCTCTAATGATCCCCTCAAGAGGGTCCTGAGGCATGTGCAGTTATGAGGGAACAAAACAGGGCTTGAAAGCTATGCCTAATAATGACACAGGGCACACTGAAAGAAGACCTTGTGTCAAGGAGTCAGAAATAAAGCAATGTATCCTGGCCAGGTGGTGATCTGAATCTAGAAGGCTGGGTGACAGACAACCTCCTTGAGTCAGCATAGTGTGGTAAGTGGTGCCATAGAGGAGAGAGAATGTGGGTCAAGGATAAAGGGGACATACGGGTAAGGAAAGGCTTCCAGATAGAGTGAGCCTTAATAAAAGTCTTCCGAAGTAAGGAGACCCCAGAGGGAAAGTTACACTATGGTAAGAGATGAGAAGGCAGGGTAGGCCACTGAGGTAGGCTTAGAGAACCTCCCACCAGAATGATCCCAGTCATCATAACCCCCATCCCATCCATCCATCCATCCATCCATCCATCCATCCCCCCTCTACTTCCCTACAGAATAAGTGTTTAAAAATGCAAACCTAAGAATACAATCCCTTGCTCTCCTTAAAAATAGAGATAAAAATCCAACCATTCATGTGGTTAGAAAAGCCCTGCCCACTTATCATTTGCAATACACTCCTCATATTCCCCCATAGGCTGGTCCTCTGCTTCCTCAAGTCCTGCTTACCTTCACACTAGAACCGTTCCTTTTTTTCTTTACCCCTCACCCCTAACTTCACATCCCTTTACCATGGCAGACCTTATTTATCCTTCACACAGCCACTCCAATGTTACTTCCTCAGAGAAGCTTTCCAATGATGCTAGACCAAATAACAGCTTCCAGTACACTTTCTCATTGAACTTGTTCTTCATAATACTTACCCAATGTTACCTACCTACCTACCTATCTACCTACCTTCTCTCTCTCTCTCTCTCTCTCTCTCTCTCTCCTCTCTCTCTGTGTGTGTGTGTGTGTGTGTGTGTGTGTGTGTGTGTGTGTGTGTGTGTGTGCATCTGTGTGTTGATTCATGTTCTCATTTTGTACTCAAGTTTAGGACCCAGCAAATCAGAGACCTTTCTAACTTGCTTAAACAATTGGATGTTCAGAACCCATTACAGTGGCCAGCATACGCTCATCTGAGTTACACTACAAGCCCATATCTCCCTAATGTGTTCCCAACTCTAAGTAAAATGTTAGTTGCAACTTGTGTTTGCACTGCTGTCTCTGTTAAAGAGCTGTCCTTTAGATCTATTTCCATTTACCAATGAGTGGAGAAATGGAATTTAGATGGAGAAGGCCCAGAACTCTCAGTAACATGAGGGGTAGCACACTTCACCATAAACAAGAAAGAATGCAGGCTTGCCCATGCTTGGGTGCTGTGCTCCCACTCTGGCATTATGCCTGTATTTCTGTTGCAGTCACTTATGGATTCATTCAGGTTCTATTTCTATATACATGTCTGATACTGTGCTGAAAATTTAAGTGAATACAGACAGAGACACATGAGGGCTGCATGCCATTATGGTAATTCTCTCATGTGTCTATCCTTGCACCAGCCTGAGCACCTCAGTGACTTCAGCATAGACTCAGGTGTAAGAATATTTTGGGCAAACTCCCAATCAGGAGGTCTCTACCAATTTATTGAACTTCTCTATACTTCAGTTTTCTCATCTGTGGACTGGAGCTCAACATGTCCCTCCTTCCACTATGGTTATGGGCTAACTTATCAAACAAATGCCTATTAAACTCTCAACACATAGGAAGTCTGACCACAATGCTCATATCTGTGTAGCAGGATCAGTTACACAGGTGTATCACCTGTGTGGTCACCAAGGGTCCCACACCAACAAGGGTGCCACAGTTTAAAGATTTGCTATTGATGCTTTTAAATAATTATTTCTGCTTAAGGGATACCCTATTTTCTTAGCACCAGGCTCTGACCAGCACACATGAAGAGCTGTGCAAAGTCTGCTGAAAACAAGAATAGATGGATGTCCCCGGCCTTTTGTATCAGCCTTTGTCCTTCAGAGCCAGGCAAAAGGATCAGCTTTGGAGAAAAATTCTACCTTCAGGGATTAGGTTTTTATTTGGGGAACAGGGTCTCACTACATAGCCCAGGCTGACAGCCAACTCATAATTCTTCTGCCTCAGCCTATTCAGTGCAGGGATTATAGGCACTGGATTATACCCCACACAACTCAAATAGACTGTGTAACTTCACCATACACCTTCCCTAAGACTGAAAGCACCCAAAGCCAGACTCAAACCCTTAAACACATTTTCAAGCAAACATGCATTTGCCAAAAAACAGACCAGCTGCCAAGCATCTCAACAGGGCCAGCAGGTGATCAAGGGTAACTCCTCCATCTCTTGGATTTGTAGTCTACCCTCCTCCCATCACACTCCCATTCTCTCTGTACAGAGAAACAATATTCTCTGTACATTCTGGGACAATAGCATTCCTGCTTTGCTTCATCCCATTTTACAAATGAAGAAGTCAATGTTAGGGTACAATTAGGTCTGTCACCATCCCCCATGCAGGGTGGTTCCTCTGCCCCCCAGGTTCTATAAAGGCTCCCTAACAATGGGCCTTAGAATTTGAACCACTTTGGAAGTATCATCAAATATGGCCATTGCCTGCTAAATCTGAGGCTGTGTCCCCAACTCCAGCAACAACCCACCTGTGCTGAAAAAAAAAAAAAAAAAGACAAACTCATGTTCAGAAGCCTCAACCAGTGGGTATTTATTGCAGATTTCATTCTCCCCATGTGTTTTGATTTTGCAACGTACATGGGCTGTGAAAGGCAAGAATACAACCAGAACCCCACAGACAAAAGGCCTTGCCCTTCCAAGGCAGGAATGGACAAGAAACAAGACAGATCAGATCCCATATGGTAGGATGATGGTGCTAACCCTTCAGGGGGGGGAGGTGGGTAGTGCAAGATTTGGGGTAAATGATAATTGAGATGTTAATCTTAAACAGGATTGTCAATGAAAAACAGACATATGAACAGAGACCTGAAGGTGAGAGGGCAGGCCGTGAAGTTTCCAGAAGAACATTTCAGACAGTAGAGACTTCCTATGGAAAAGGTCTGGGGCTTTAGCCATTGTTCACGGTGTAGGGAGATCTCTGAAGAGACTGGAGGCTTTGCCAAGCCATACATGCTTTCCTACCCCAGCGTCTCATCTCAATGCAGCACCACCTGCAGGTCAATCCACTCTATAGATTTACAGCAATTATGTGCTGAGAGACACCTTATTTAGCACCATAGTGGGGTTTTGTTTTGTTCTTTAGATTTTTATGGAAAAGATAGTCACATTCAAAATAATTGTAAGAAAGGATTTTATGTATCCAAGGATGTCTTTGTATTTCTGATCTACCTGTCTTCACTGCCCAAGTACTGGGACTGCAGACTTGAATCACTGAGTCAGGTCTTACGTGTTACTGTTGGTCCAAACCAGGGTTTCATGTTTACTAGGCAAACGCTCTGACAACTAAACTACATGCCTGGCTCCAAGAAAGGATTTGGAATGTACTCCCACAAAAGAAATGACACGTTTAAGGTGACAGGCATGCTACTTACACTGATTTGGTCATTATACATCCAATACAGGAATCAAAATATCACATTATACCTCCAGAAATATGCATGATACTGTGTGTCAATCGAAAATAAAAATAAAGCAAAATGTTAGACAACAAGAGAGGTCAAAATAAAATTTTAATATCTAATGGGGTTTGAAGTATCAGAATGGGCTTAAGTGTACCTACAGGACTCCGAAACAGCCTTGTCCTTTTAGGGATCTGTGTGCCTGCCTGTCCACCATAGACCCAGCTAAGGTCAGCAGATGCCTCTACAACTTTAGATTTCCAGCCTTCCCCCTCCTCCACTCTGCCGGGAGAGCTCCCCATGGGGACAGGGCACTGGGCTGTGGCTGGAGACCCAGAAGAACCTCAGCCTGCTCCTTCTCTCGGGAACAGATGTTAGGGGAGGAATGGGTGTCCAGAATCTTAGAGCCAGTCACATGCCCCGCGCTTGCATCTGCTTCAGCTTGCTCCTGGAAAGGCTTGCCTCTGTGCTCCGCGGTGCCTTTAACACAGGGCATAACTTAAGCCTGGGGCAGATGTCTCTCCCTAGCGTATTCTTGGGTACCCTTGACAAGCGAAGCTCTTGGAGCTCTCTGTCTGCCTCTCCTGCAAAGGGGGCGCCCCACCACTGCAGGGATCCCACCTGCTCAGCCCATACTCTCCTTCACACAACCTTCAAACACTTCAGACCACCCAGCCCCTCATTTGCATCTGTGTACTTATTCGAGGCTCCGCCTGAGCCTGCTGCGCCCTCCTGCATATTGATGAGGGTGTCTGCATGTTCTCACCAGTCTAGCTAGGTGTGGAAGATGAGAGCCTCCGCGTGCATGAGTGTGTGAGTGAGTGCACCCGCATGGCTGGGCATTGTGTGCCTTTGTGTGCCTGTGAGCGAGTGTGTGTCTCAGTGACTGCAACATTTTTATCCCAGGCTGAAGACTGGAGGGCTTCTCTAAGCCATCCTGCATCCCTTCCAAGTTCAGCGCCAGCACCATGGACTTGGTGGCACATGCAAAGACGTTCACAGCCTTCCTTCAGACCCACCAGCTCAGTTTCCTGATCCAGGCAAGGAAAACAAACAAACAAAACAAAACAAAAAAAAAAACCTTCAACATTCCCTAGGCTCCAACACCCCACTCGCGACCCCATTCCCCCATACTCGCGATGTGGAATCCTTTACACGAAGATGGACTCCAGGCATTGGTGGGGAGCAAGGGTAGGTAGCTGGGAGGAGAGTCAAAAGAAAAACTGAGGGCGTGCTGGAGGGATAAAGGAGCCACTAAAGGGAGAAGCAGGTCGTATCCACACCACGCCCCTCCCACAGGGGTTGGAAACCCAGGATAGCCTGTTTCTCCAACCCGGTCTTCCTCTGGGGTTCCCAAGTTAACCGGGTCTTTTCCTCCAGAGCTGGAGCCAGAAAACGCTGCTGGGACCCGGCTCTGCTATAACGTCCCACCCGATGCCCCCACCCCCAGTGCGTGCACGCGCGCGCGTGGACACACACACACACACACACACACACACAGACGCACGCACACACACACAACACACACACACACACACACACACACACACACACGCACGCACACACACACGCACACACCATTCAGGCAGCTGCTGATTGGCTGCGGAGAGCGGCGTCCGGGACGGGGTTCTGAGGCGGGAGCTGAGCGGTCCTAGGAGGGAGGTGCACACTCCCGCTGCTAGAGCCCCTCCCGCGTCCCCTGCGCCCTGCTGGAGAGAGGAGCAGCCTATCCAGGAAAGCAGGTGCGGAGCCAGCTGAGGACACCGGCCAGGGCTGCAAGCGGGTCCCGCCGTGCGGTGATCCGGGATCCAGCCCCAGCTGCTGCCTGGTCCCCACCCGTTTGGCAGCTGCGCCGAGCCCAGCCCGGCGAGGGGCGCGCTCATGGAGCACACGCACGCCCACCTCGCCGCCAACAGCTCGGCTTGCGGCTTGGGCTTCGTGCCTGTGGTCTACTACAGCTTTTTGCTGTGCCTCGGATTACCAGGTGAGGGGACTTAGGGGAGAGGGAGGGCATCTGGGAACCCCAAGTTGCAACCTCCAGTGTCCCAGACAACCTCTCGGGAAGTGCCCTGGAGCCCGCTTTGAAAAATAACAAAGTTTAAACCTTGGTGGCAGCTGTGGAGGTTTCCAGATGAGGATGAAGGGACGTCGCATGGCCTGGCGGGGCCAGTACTTGTGTGGCGCTGGGGCATTTTGACTTGTAGGTGTGCATCCACTCCAAAAAGTCTCTCTCTCTCTCTCTCTCTCTCTCTCTCTCTCTCTCTCTCTCTCTCTCTCTCTCTCTCTCTCTCTCTCTCTCGCTGGGTGAGACTTAACTGCAGCTTCTAGGCAGAAAGGTTAGAGAAGGCTTCTCTACCTTTGCCCCACAGGGTCAGGTCACCTCAGCTGAGAACACTTACTTCGGCCACCCACTGGCCGCTGTATCTCCGCCTAATGCTACATAAAGACCTTGATACTGACCACTCAAGTTTAAGGGGCAATGGGATGAACCCTCGCTATCCGCTATCTGCCCTGAGGGAGTGAGGTGTCTCCTTGTGGCCAAGAAGGGTCAAGGGGTGCCCCTGGTCTGCGCTGGATGGGGCAACTGTGCAGAGAGGCTCATTGGCTGCCAGGACTACTCAGGGGATGGGAGTCTCCTTGAGTTTATGTCTGTCTCCTCTGGCTTTGCCTCCAGGTCAACCCCAGCCTTTCCTCCCGGGGTGAAGCAGATGAGTGGCTGGCTGGTCCCACATCATATGTTCTCTTGAAAGTGAAGCCGAGACTTGTAGTGAATTCCTGAAGAGAGATGAGCTGCTAAGGAGGAGGGGTGTCTGTCTGGGCTATGTGGGAGAGCAACTGGGACCAGGAAGAAGAGACGGAGGGGTGGGGCACAGTCGCTTCGGTTTGGGGTCTTTGAATAATCTTGTCATCCGCACAATGTCATGGACATTCCTGGAGTCACTTGCAGGCAGAAGAGAGAGCTAGAGAGAAGAGAGGCTCAGAAAGAGGAAAAACCCCTATCCAAGACAACATCTCAACCTTCACCACTTGGCATCTCTGCTCTGAAAACCTGAGCATCCTAGGATCCTGAGAAGTTCAGTCCTCCAAGATCAGAGAACCCTCCCTTTCTCAAACATTTACGGAATCCAGAGCCCCTGGAAATATAGTTTCCAACAACCCCCACTCCCAAGTTGACCAGCACAGGCAAGCACAAGTTTCCTAGCATAGGCTCCTGGGTCCTCCTGTGAAGGCAAGCTTTCCCCCTAACTTATCCCTGCCTAGGAGAGGGGCTTGACCTTTGATGTACCCTACCAGGTAGGACACTCCTGTAATTACCTGGAGCTGAAATTGATTTCCGCCCAGGTTGTATCTCCCTCCCCCTCCTGCCCTCCAAAGTCTGTTCCCAGGGCTCTCTATTGGGAAATGAGTTTTTGAGAGGTTGGTTATGTGTGATGCTTGCTGAAGTGAAGAAGAGCCAGATCCCCTCTCTTTGACAGCATTCCACCCCCATCATAGTGTAACTAACCACCTTCCTGACCTCTCCATCTCTCCCACTGCTTGTGCTGGACACTTGCTCTCTTGGGCATTTTTTCTATATATTCTAAGAGGCAGTGCTGAAAGACATAGAGGATGACCTCCAAGAATCCAAAACAGGATGTGAGGTTAGGAGAATGAGGAATGCTCAGACTGTCGATGACCTCAAGTCAAAGTGTCTTGAACATTCGTAGTCTAACTCTCCTGAACAGCTACCGTGTTTCCCACACATAGTTTTGACACCCACTATGCTAGGTATGCTAGGCACTGTGCTTGGCATTGATTTAGTGCAGAGCCTAGGTGTTTAAGAGAAGGGCTGAAATTTGAACTAATATGGTGTATATATACTTATAGACTTAGCTAACAGTTTTGACCACATACTGTGTGCAAATACTAAGAATGTACCAAAGGGTTCCCAAAGGTCTTCAGGGGCCCGTCCCTGGATTCAGGGAACTCACAGTGGAAGCATCTGCCTTTAGAGGCAGTAGCTGGATGCAGAAGGATCAAGGTCCTAGAGAAGCATGAAGCGGAGATCAGTCTTATCCAAAACCATGGGCAAACACACTTTTGTTAACAATCTGGAAGGCTGGTTCATAGGCAGAATCCTCGTCATTCTTGTAAAGCAGTGGTTCTCAACCTGTAGGTTCTCAACCTTTGGAGGGTCAAATGGCCCTTTCACAGGGGTCACCTAAAACTATCAGAAACACAGGTAGTTACATTATGATCCATAACAGTAGCAAAATTACAGTTATGAAGTAGCAACAAAAAATAATTTCATGATTGGGATCACTACAATATGTGGAACTATATTAAAGGGTTTCAGCATTAGAAAGGTTGAAGAGCACTGTTTTGAAGCCATATAGGGAAGCAAACATATCCCAACAAA
The DNA here is from genome assembly GCF_003668045.3 of Cricetulus griseus. Lineage (NCBI taxonomy): Eukaryota > Metazoa > Chordata > Mammalia > Rodentia > Cricetidae > Cricetulus > Cricetulus griseus. The sequence goes on from NC_048596.1 coordinate 81,427,167, forward strand.
TGAGAGTACAGATTGAGGATTAATCCAGCCTCCACGAGAGTCAGGTGGCGTGGTGGCTCTGTGCCTCATTTTCTCTCTGCAAAATGGACATTATGAGAGTGGTTTTCCCTAGGGTGGTATCAACAAGTGACAGCTTTGGTGAAGATGAGGAGGTGGTTAAGCATGCTATCACCTGCATTGATTGACACTGTGTGGCTGCAGTTTTAATTGTCATTGCATGGGGTTGTCAGGAGAAGGGGTCTGCTCAGCATGATTAGGGAGCCAGCAGAGGGTCCAGGAGGTGCCTAAAGGACAGCATTTAACCTGTCATTTTAGCCTTGAAAGTTCACCATGGTGGTCTCCTCTTCAATTTATAGTCACCATCAATTAGCAAACCCTCATCACCACTGCTGATGGAGAGACACAGCTATGTGGGGTGTGACATAGCAACCGGCCTGGCTAATATTGTTGAAAACTGAGAGTTTAATTGAATCACTATTCCCAACAGTGAACTCACTCCAAGTTTTCCAAATCCCCCCAGTGCTGTCAGAGATAGGAGTGAAAATGGTGGAGAGATGGATGGGGAATGCCTTCGTGTTTGCCAGGAGAGAACCAGTAATTACAGGAAAGTGGCAGGGGTCTCTGGCCCCATACACCCCTAAGTTGGCAGAAAGAGCTTGAAAAAAGCCATGTGGTCTAGCCCCTTACTTTAAGTAATTGCCTATGTGGGCCAGGGCAACAGGCCTGGCATGAGTCCAAGGAATTCCAATATAAAGAAGGGACAGAGCTAGCCACTTAGGAATTCTTAGCCTGCCAATCCCATAGTTTTCCCCATCAGTAAAATGGGTAAGAATTATGTGTAATTACCTCCCGAGATAGTATCTATCAATTCAGATACATTATATAAAAATTGCTCAAGTCATACCTATGGTCTCAGCTACTCAGAAGACCGAGGGAGGTGGATTTCTTGAGATGAGAAGTTGAAGGCCAGATTAGGCAGTATATCAAAACCCCACCCTATAAAACATTCAGAATAACGAGCCATCCAAGAAAAACACATTTTACTCAGTGCCTTCTCCACAGCAGATCTTTTCACCCACATGTTGCTACTTCGTCTCTATTACCTCCTTATGACCTACACATGCATCTGAACCCATTTCATAGTTGAGTAAACTGAGATGCAGAGAAGTGCCACATATGCCCTAAAACCATAGAGTCAAACAAGAGGTAAATATACCTGTTCTGTCACATCACATTTCCTTCCTTCCTTCCTTCCTTCCTTCCTTCCTTCCTTCCTTCCTTCCTTCCTTCCTTCCTGAAGCTGTTCTAACTAATCTTGATTCCCCCAATGCTAAAGCAAAGAATATTGGCACCCCTACCCTTCATAAACCTCCATAAGTTTCTCTCCCTCCTCCTTTTTAAGTGGGGGAGAGGTTTCTTATTTCTCAAGACACAGGAGCTAAGTCAGAAGAGCTAATGCTGATTCACTTAGTGGGGACAAAGCAATACAATGGGATGGCAGAAGAGAGTGAAGACTATGAACCTGAATGTCTGGGGGAGAGCAAGGGGGTGATAGGTGAGCTGCCCTGATAAGGAAGAACCCCGAAAAATTAAATGGGGATTTGAGAGGTTTTTTTTAATTTTTGCTTTCTGAAAGGTGCTGCAGACATGAAGGAAAGCGGAGTGAGGAAGGAAATGATAGTTTGAAATGGCACCCCACCCTACAGGAAGGAGCACTTCCACAGCTGCCTAGCAAGGGTAATGAGATCTGCTTCTGATGGCTGGGTTGAAATGAAGGGAGCCTGACACACTAACTTTACCATGGTTATTAACCAAAGGTAAAGATATGAGTGGCCCAGTGACTGGGCTGAACCCTGCAGATGTGTTTTCTTTAACCCACAAACAGTTTTGATTAGAGAAGGTAGAATAAGCAGGCTAAGAGCCGGGGCTGAACCTCTGGGATTCTATGTCCTAGCTTTGATGCTTATACCCTGTGTAAATTTGGGCAAGTGACATTAACTACCCCATGCTTCAGTTTCCCCACCTTTAAAATTTGAGGGTTTCAAGCTGTATGGATGCCATTACCTGTTTCAAGGGGACCCACAGTGATAATAACAGTCCATACATTGTAGGGTTGATGTGAAGACTGAATTAAGCACTAAACATGGCACTTTGAAGACAGTGAGCACTGTGTAAGTTACATTGTCATCATTTGAAATGCAGGGAGATTTCCCAATTTGTTCGATGATACCAGCTTTACCCTATCATCAAAATAAGACAAATATCAGAAAATAAAACTATTTTATTAGAAAATATTATCAGAAAATAAAACAATAAGTCTCTTGACAAAATCCAGAAATGGCCAAGTTATTCAATCAGCATCTAAGAGTGCTAGCTTATTCAGAACTTGGGTTTATCTGGGAATGCCAAATTCATTAAGCATTTTACAATAATGTTAACAAACTGAAAAATAAAATCCAATACATCTTAGTAGATGAGGAAAAAACACTCAACAATAGTTAATATCCGCTTGCAGTTAAAAACTCATCAAACAAATGATAAAGAGAATTATTTAACATGGAAAATGGAATCTACAAATAACCCAGACTTCCATCACACTCAGGGGCTGGAGGCTGAGTGCTCCCCCAACCCTTATGATCTAGAGCCAGGCAGGAAGTGCTGACCTCCTTGCTCTTTCTTAGTCAACACAGTGCTGGAAGCTCTGGCTAGTGGAATAAGGCATAAGGCAAGAAAGAGAAACAAAGATACTAAGAAATGAATGAATTCAATCATTTCTATTCATAGATGCTAGAATGGCCTTCACAGAAAACTTAAAAGATGTCACAAATGAGGTCCTAGGAACTAACAAGTGGCTCCAGTGTGTTTGCAAACTAAGTGACTTAATATGTAAAAACCTGTTATTACTATCTGCCATCAATGAATAATTTGAAATAAAAACTGGAAAAATAGCTTCAATGGAATTTGGAGTTCCCTTATAAATCCAGAAGAGTGTGAACACTCAGTCCCTGGAGGTAGCACCTTCCAGGAGCTGAAGGACAGCAGGTCCCTCTGAAATAGGTAATGGCATCCATACAGCATGAAACCCTCCAATTAAAGAATGGCACTGGAGTGCCTCCCACCCACCACTTTCTCCTGTTCCCCAATCTTTAATTCCTCACCCCACAGGTGACCACAGCTACTGTGCCTTCATTTCCTATTGATCTTCTTTTAATATATATTAGTGCATTCAGAAAATATAAATGGAGAAGTTCAACTCTACACTTTTATTCTGCCTGAAATGAGCACATTATATTATGATGATTCACCTTTTCTTTTTATTTACTGTGTCAGTCACTTGCAGAGAATGTATGAAACTTGTCATTCCTTTATACAGCTGCATAGTATTCCTTTGTATCCTTGAATCCAAATTCATGGGAGCTGCTTCCTGTCAAAGTACACGGATACTCTGATTCAAAACAGCCCTGCATGCTGGGCCTAACTCACCCTGCATCCTGTCTGTGCCATAATCAGGCACATTTGACTATATATGAACCAGACAAAGAACACTAGATTTGGAACTCTGGATTCCAGGTTCCTCTGTCAGTCACTCACTGTATGACATTAGGGAGGTCATCAAAGCCACAAGAAAAGCTGTTTCTGCCTGCACTCTAATTGGAGACATGACCCTTAGTTGGAATACAGCAATACAAATTTGTGGAATCACAAACTCATGATACAGCTCTCCTGGAAGCTGCCTATCCCAGCCTTGAGATAGGGCCCAGGACAATTGCTTTCCAGACCTTACCTTTCTACAGTTTCTGTAATCATCCCTTCCTTCAGTTCTGCTCTTCAAGGTTGGGTATAAAATACATTGTATGAGAACTGGATATATCCTGTTTGCTATTGTGATCTCAAGTATCATACTTCACCTCTCTGAGCCTCGGCTCTTTCATCCACAACAGTGGGCTTCCAAGGTTATCAGTTAAGCAATCATCTGATACCACACATCCTGAATTCAAATCTGGGCTCCCCTACTTAATAATCTGTTATTTTGAACAAAGTTTCCATCCTCTCTGATCCTCAGCCATGAGAAGATATTAACAGTGCCTGTTCCAAAGGGCTGTTTTGAAAATAAATTAAATGGTGAAAATGCTTAGTTCCATTCTTGGCATGTTTGCTGTCACATAGAGTAAGAGTTTGATAATGTTATTAACCTTCCAGGTCTTACATTGTTACTGTGACAATTAGAAATAAAATACACAAAGGCTTCTCAAGTCCCTCATACGTGGTAGAATCTCCATAAATAACTCCATAAATAACATCTGACATTGTTTCATTGTCTAATAAGTCCACGTGTTCAAGCCAGGCCTGTGTCCTATAGGACACAGTAACCACACTTCATACATGGATCTTTACCATAAATTTGTGGCTATACTCACAATGGTGATAAAACTGTGCTCTAGAAGGTCAGAGAAGAGCAAACTCATGAGTCATCAATAAATCCCTCCATGAGCCTAGGGAATGGGCCTTCCTAAATGGCTTACCTGGGACTCTGTACAACTTTCAGAAAAAGTTCTGGTACAGGAGACACAGTTACCTTTGGCTGAAGCCAGCAAGCATGAGCAACTACCACATTCGGTTGCCTGGAGAAAGAATCCGGGGAAATGAAAAGAAAGGGTCCCACCAGCAAACTTCCATGTGCAGTTAAAAGACATAGTCAAAGCCTGGGAAAGGATGCCAACCCATCAGAGACCAAGGAACCATGCTTCCCTGGTGTGCTACTGAAAACACATTACTGTTAATCTCTCTCAGTTTCCTCAGTGACAAATAAATATACCAAATCCCCAAACCTTCATTTGCTCTTAATAATCACTGTCTCCCACACCTACTGTGTGCTAGGCATTCTTCAAGGCTCTTCTAGTATGTGAACTCATTTAATTCCTATAAGGAGTCTTGGGCATGTATATGTCATCACCCATTTTCAGGTGACATATTTGGGTCACCTACCCAAGTTCACACAGCTAGGAAATGGCAGAGTAGTCCTATGTGCCATTACCCAGCTTTATCATGAGAAAATATTGGTACACACACCAAGATGACAGATGACAAGTGGGACTCAAGTGCAGGTAATCATAAGGAAGGTAGGGACTAGGTGTCAGAAAGTCCTCTGCCACTTGACTTTCTGGACAACAACTCAGTGTTGCCAAATTGTTCCAAAACCTAGAGATCCAGATTTATGTGGAATAGCCGATGTTTCCATGTTGGCAACTAATTTTTAAAAAAAAAAATTTAAAGCATCTTGTGAGCCAACACTTCCTGAGCCATCCAAGCAGATCTATCTGCAGACTTGCCATAGTCCACCAGCCTGCTGACTTACAACCTCAGGATGGGAAGCCACAAGAAGCATTCAGAAATATCAGTGTGGATCACAGTAGAAAATAAAACATTGAATCTAGATGGAGGAAGGGGGGAATAATTTAAGAGACCCAAGGAAATAATGTGGCCAAAGGAAGACATGCCAACTCCCTGATCCAGGAATTAACATAAACTAAAAGGAACCTCTCCAAGAAATACTATAAACTGCATGTTGACAAGGTCTTGGACAACAGATGGAACATTTTGGGGAAACAGAATAGTACTTTGAACCTGCCAGCATGGGGAATTAGGATGTGGGCATAATAGACCCCAACCTGGATTAAAATCACAGCCTCATGGCTTCATGTTAACAGGACTCTGGCAAGTGGCCACTATGCTCAGCCCATGGAATGAGTACCATGCCTTTCTCTCAGAGCTTATGACATGGATGAGGTAAGGTGAGATCGTTTGGGCTAGCTCAAGGCACGGTATCCGTCAGTTGGTGGCTTCTGGATGATTTGGATTTGTGTTTTGTTTTGTCTTCTTTCCTGAGACCACATACCCCCAGTTTACAAAATGAGGGATCAAGACCTCTCCAGAAGTTGCAGGGCCAGGAATGGCAGAGGCTTCAGCAGAACTCGGCTTTCCTGATCTTGGCTTCCTTTTCTTGGTTGACTGCTGTTGATCTCCAGTTGCAGGCCAGTGATCTGAGTAAAGGTGTATAGATGGAAACTGGTGCTCAGTGACAGCCCAGCATTGGGGTCTTGTCTGGTTGGCATCTAGAATGGTTTTTAGTGGTACCCATGTGCAGCATCAGTTCCTGCTATTAAACTTCCTGATTCCATCAAAGGGACATCTCAGCTAGGTATAGTGTATCTTTGACACCTTCTCAGCATATGCTAAATCTTCTGACCTAGCACCTTGCCTGGTAGTAGCATCTGACTTGAAATTAATGCCCCTCATGTTCTGCTAATAGATATTTTCCTAGGAATAAAGACCAGGGTCTCTCACATGGTAGGCAAGTGTTGTAGCACTGAGCTGCACCCAGGCCCTGATTCTGCTTTTAAGACTACCTGTTCTTTACAGCAAGGAGGCCGGCTTGTGAGTCATGGTTCTATGCTGTCTGATACAGTGACACCAGCCATGTAAGGCTATTGAGTACTTGACATTGGAAAAGAGCAAGTGAGATGCTGAATTTTTCATTTCATTTCAATTAATTTGCAATTAAAATCGGATCATTCGGTTATTAGAAAATAACTGTCTGGTTGGGACAACTCAGATATGAATTTATTCATTCAGTTCTGTTTTATGACCTCTAAATAGAGGTCACAAAAATTTCAGCACACCAAGAGATGTACTTCAACTGTGAACGACACACTGGATTTTGAAGCCAGAACAGGGAAAAAAAGTTAAATATCTCAGTAACTAAAGTGAATTCCATGCCTTCATGCATTGGATATGTGTGATTAAAATATAGTGTTAAACTTTTGTTTCTCTTTATTTTTGTTGTAGTTACTAAATTTTAACTGCATATATGATTCATATTACATTTACATTGGGGAGCATTGTTATATAAAAGTGTAAATCTAGGAGCTAAGCATGGTGACTTACTTCTGTCATCTCAGCACTTAGGAAGTCAAAAGTGAGCAGACTATCATGAGTTTTAGGTCAGTCTGATCTACATAGAAAGTTCCAAGCCAGCCTGAAATGAGTCAGTCTCTATGGCTCTCTCTCTCTCTCTCTCTCTCTCTCTCTCTCTCTTTCTCTCTCTCTCTCCTTTTCTAAAAAAACCCATAAGTTTAAGAAAAAGACAAGTAATTTTCAAACAAAATGCAAAGTAAACAATATAATAGGTAAAACAGACTTTAAATACAACAAAAACCATAAAGTCCATGGGTATTTCAGCAGGTTGGGTTGCTATAACAAAAACACCATAGTCTTGTGGCTTGTGACACCAGAAGTTTTTTTCTCTGTGTTCTGAAGGCAGAAAACCCAAGGTCATTGTACTGGCATGCTCTGACTCTGGTTCAGGCTCTGTGCATGTTGCAGACTGCCAGCTTCCTGTGGGATGCTTCCACAGTAGGAAATGGCAAAGAGCTTACTGTGGTCCTTCTTTAAGACACTGATCCACCTTTCTGACATGGTCATCTCTCAAGGTACCTGCCCCCTAATACATTCTACTGGGATAAAGAGGTCAATTTATGAATGTAGGAGGATATAGACATTCAGTCCCCAACAATAGAACCATGACTACATTTGGGGACACTCACCAAATGTAATACTCTTAATGGAAAACTGGACACTAAAAGACCAAGCCAGCTCCCAAGCCAGACACAGTTGAGCCCTAAAACTCCAAATCCTGTGTGTTTTGATCATTATAGCCCAAGAAATGACTGCCCACCCTCAACATCCATATGACCCCTAACACCTGTGCTACCCTGGAGAAATGCAAAGTACATGGAGTACATGGTGGGTCCTCCATGGGACTATAGAAAGTAGACATCTCTATGTGGTACTACCTTTGCTTTCTATAGTCTAGGTCCAGAGTGGCCTGGCTTCTCTTGCATGAAGGTTACAATAAACTGAAATGCATTACAAAGAAGTTAAGGACTTTACTCCCCCATAATGCGTGCCTTCATTTTCTCCATAAAGTGGGGGGAGACAACTCAGAAAGCATTGTCATACTTGATTTGCTTAACTAGGTCATTTTTCTGTCTGCCCATTATCCACCTAGGTGCCCAGCATTGCCAGGTGCTGGGCACTGTGTTAGCTGCATGACAAGCCCCAAAAGACCTATTCCTTTCTTTGTGACACATGCCAACAAGTCTACCAAGCTAGTGTACATGAGCATACACACACACACACACACACACACACACACACACACACACACACACACACACACACACCAGGATATCAGAAACCCACTCAAATGCAAAAATTCATCTGTGCAAATGCCATGATGCTGTGAGAGTTTACCACTGGAGAACTTGACACAGACCAAGAGGTCAGCAAAAACTCTCCTCCAGAAGGAACACTTCAATTTATAATGACAGGGGAGGGGGAAGGAGGAGGAAGGAGAAAAGGAGAAGAAGACAAGTGGAGAAGGGAATGGAGAAGAGAGGAGAAAGGAGAGAGGAAAAGGCTAGAGGAAGGGGCATGGGGGAGGGAGGGAGAAAGGACAAAGCAAACAAGCTGGGCCAGGAAGGGACTGGTATATATAAATCAGGACAGAAAGAAGGTCACAGTGTTTGCAATGACAGGGAAGTGGGTGCAAGAAAAGTGACACAGGAAACTAGCCACTTACAAAAACCAGGTGAATTGCTCTGGTCTGGTACAAGCCATTTCCCAGTGTAGAAACCAATGTATCCACCAGTGACTTCTCTCCCCCTTGTTTGCCGGAACGCTTGGCAGTCAGCGGAGCTGGGGGAATTGCTTTTCTGCTACAGACATTTCTTATCATTTCAGCTAAGCGCAAAGCAAGCTATCAGCCCCATCATTTCAACTGAGGGACTCTAGCCATATGCACAAACATACAGATTCGACACACACACATACACATATAGACACACACCAGGCACGTGCATGCACACATGAATACACCAGGCCGAGACACACAGGCACTCACAGAGACATGTGCACATACATACACATGCACACACATGACACTGTCAAAGACATAGAATGGACTGTGACTCTCCCCTGGCTGCAGCTCCCTCCTGTTAGCATTTAAAAACTCACCTCCACAGTCCAGCTCCTTGGAGTGCTTACCAGACACTCCCTGCTTCTATGAAGGAATACAGTGGCTTCTTTAAAATGTAGAGATTGGTACAACATTTGGAAGTTCCAGGGGAGAATGGGACTGTTAGCAGGACAAGGCTGAGCAAACCCTAAAGGAACCCAAGGTCTGAAGCCCTGTCACCCACAGAATATGTTTGCATATCATGTCCTTCCTCCATGCTTAGGACCTTTTGTATACCATATATGCTCTCTGTGTTAGAAATAGCAAAGAATACCTGGGAAGTCCCTGTACTTCTCCATACTGCTTGAGAGACAAAGGGCAAGCCAGAAAGCAAATGTAAAAACAAAACCACTTGAGGTACTGAGGTCTTCTTTGGCAATCATGTCACAGGAAAAGGAGGCAGAGAGCTACATGATATAGTACCAGAAAAGGGCTCCCCAGACATGGATACTTGAGTGAGGTCTGAGAAGAAGCTAGCTGTGGAGACACCAGGAGAGAGCATGACAGGCAGAAGGAATAGGCATGCTGGAAGCCCAGAGATGTTAAGGAGGCAATAACAAAAAACAGTGTGGCTGGATCACACTAAGCAAGAAAAAGTGGTCAGAGATGAGAGTATATGCTGTGTTATGAAAGTCCTTTGCACAACTTGATGCTACTATGAGTGCTGCTAGAAGACACAGAGTTTTTAGAGCAGTGGCTTGGTCTAGCCTGTCATTCAAAGCTCTCTGTAGAGAATAAGTGTTGGACAGTGGTAGGAGAAAGACAGAGAAGAGGGTGAAGATCATTGTAGTAAAAGGGACCTCAAGACAGAGGAAAGAGGGGACGGTGCACAGCATTCACAATACAGTCACTGGTACTCAGTAGAAGTGAGGGTCAGAGGTCATCTTATGGCCAGCTTCTTGCATCCTAACTCTGCCCCATTCATCATCAGTTGCAGACTCCCGGGAAAACAGAGACAACCAGGAGGGATGGGCAAGTCCATAATGTCCTCACACCCCAAGGACATTTCTGACTGGCTCTTAGGAGCTATGGCTAGGTTCCCATCGCACAAGGGAGAGCTGACATCTTGACTGTGACTATGGATAAGTACTGCTTATGATCAAGCTGTGGGTGGCCAGAATCATAAGCAGAGAGAAAAAAGAGCCTGCTCTGAGCTGTCAGAGGTGAACAGGATGGAGAAGGTCACCTTCAGCACTGTCATTTGACAAATGAATGGGATGAAGTTCTGGCCAGCCAGGCATTGTCACCATGACTGCATGCAGCTCTGATGTTACAAAATCTGACAAAAAATTTCTACTACAAAACTCTAAGGTAGAAATTCCAAGAACATCTTGTATAAACAGATGTAGCTCATGAAAGGGCGGGGCTGGTTGCTTCTTGGGTCTTCTCAGTGCAGACCTGGCTACAGAAGGTTATCCCTTGAGATAAGACTTTTTATTGTTCCCGGCACTAGTACACTGGCGCAAATGTTAGTCAGATGGACACTGGTTACCATTCTCCTCAGCCACCTTCACTTCCTATCCCGAAGAGGTCTGAACCAGTACCACCCCCTACCCCCCACCCCTGTCCATCAGCAACCAGAAGACACATTCTAGAATATAGGAAACATCTGCCTAAGCACCTTCAATAGCAGTGCCTTCTCTTAAGTAACACTTGGAGACCGAGCATAACAATCCATTGTTTTAAATGTAAGCATCGCTACATTTGGGAGGCAGAGGAGAGGAGCATGCACTCAAGGCCAGGTCAGCCAGACCATATAGCAGGACATGGTCTCCAAAAAAAATCTGTATTTCTCCTGATGACTATTCCCAAACGGTCATCAAAAAGAAAAGAAAAGAACTTAAAGCCAAAGCCAATAGCCTCCTTGAGACCAAGCTTGTGCTATGCCTTACACCATACCTCTCCTCATTGCCTCATAACACAAAGATGTTTTTCATGTGTTTGATGTTTTGTTTTTTTGTAATTTTGCCTCTAAAGGAATTTAAGTTGGCTATTTTTATTCCTGTCTCCAATTTGCCTCCATGTACTGTACACATAACATGTAAACACATAAACACACACACTTACTCAATTACACCATCACAATTGGACTTATTCCCCTTCCCCAGCCATTGTAAATGGATTTCTCGGAAAAACAGAAGTTATAATATCTGGGCTTGAGTTTCAACTGGACTTTCTGCCTGTGTGTAATTAACATCTATAAATTTCCATGTCATCATCTGTAAAATGAGAGAGAATACTCATCTGGCTGAGGCAAGTACATAAAACAATATACACAACAGACACCAAACAGCAGTCTTCCCTAAGCCACATAAGGATTTCCTATTAGCTCCCCAGCTGGGCTGTTTAAGCTATACCATGAAGAACCGTGTTCAGTTTTATGAGATCCAGCTTTGAGTCAGAGACGATTACAAAGGAAGGAGAGACAAAATGAGCATGATGCATGTTCTCTGCCCTTAAGACCTCACATGCTAGCAAGACCGAAAGGCAAATCAAAAATTATAACAATAGGTGACCTATTCTACAACAGGGTTGAGAGTGCTGGGGGAGTATGGTGTTCAAATTCCTGGGGAGATCAAAAGAGAAGAGTTTGTCTTTGCCTGGGAATGTAAAAAAGGTGCCTTGACAGTAGGCATCTCTTACACTCAAATGCTCTCTGTTAGTCCTTGGCACATAATTATGGGTTAGAAAGTATTGGGTGGGTGGGTGGGTGGGTGGGTGGGTGGGTGGATGGATGTATGGATGGATAGATGGATGGACAGATGGGCATATGAATGGACAGGTGGGTGGATAGATAGATAGATAGATAGATAGATAGATAGATAGATAGATAGATAGATAGATAGATAGATAGATGATAGATGGATGGAAAGACAAATTAATGATTGCTTTCCCAATTTTAGAAGTGTAATTTTCATATCAACCTCTAAGAAACTTGAGGCATTGCAATTCTAAGTATCTTTTTATCATCATCATCATCATCATCATCATCATCATCATAATTATCCTCATCATCACCACCACCATTTACTAGATGCTTAATATCTGCTAGGCATTTTACTTCACACTGCCTCACTTAATATTCACAGCTATACCTGGGAGCCTGGCACTTCCATCATGTCTACTTAGCAGATAAGGAAGCAGATTATAAAAGAAAGTGACCTTCCCAAGGTCATCTAGCTAGCAGGCAGCAGAGCTGAGGTGAGCTAAGTCTGCTCATCACTGCTCATGTTTTGTGCTTGCCCATGGGTCTGCTGCAGATGTTGGCATTCAGGGCACGGGCCAAGACAAATGTTGTGTCTACTGACCTCTGTCTTGGTTCACCCTCCCATCCTGATCTTTGCAGACATTCTAAGGAACTGTATCTTCCTTCTTGAATGAGGAATCTCCCAATGACCCCTCTGCCCTTTCTCAAAGCAGATGGTTTAATTACTTGAAATCATTTCTTAACCAAGGACACATAGGTGAATTCCTTCTCCACCCCATACTAAGTTACAAAATGGAAAATTGAGCTGCTTCTTTTGCCCATAAACTAGCATGTTGTGATAAAAAATTCTCCAAAAAAAAAAATTTCTTCATCCAGTTCTTTCCTAGGTTTCCCTTGTCACCCATAAAGGAATTTAATGTCAGCAAGGACTCGGAATTCTAAATCCAGCTCATGTAGTGAATGCTTATTGGCCACCCAGTCCATGCAAGATGCTATTCTTAATGTTTATAGAGTCATCAATAACAATCACTAACGTTAATATAGTGCTGACCAATATGCAGTGAATTAAAAGTTACAAAGAACTCATCCATTATGTAACGGAAGCTCCACAGAGTTAAGTGGCTTCCCCAAGCTACTTCTAGAAGGCAGAGCTGAAAACTATAACTATATTGCAGGACTTTAAAACCAGGACTTTACCTTCTGTGCCAGGTGGAAGCCTTCAAATGCATCAATGTAGAGCCCACCCTGTGAATCCTGTGGGAGTTTTCCATTGTCCACTCTCTTGAGAATTGTCTACTACCTACTGGTGCCACAGAGACAGTTAGAGCTGGGGTTCTGGTGTTGGTGGAGGTATAGTTCATGGGCCAAAAATGAGCCTTGCCAGCACCAGCCATGGGTTGGCGGCAGTGCTGGGGAGAGGGTGGGAAGAAGCCTATGTGTTCTGCCTGTTCTCTGGAACCCACCTTTCTGAGGCCCATGGTGCTCTGCACATACTGCCCACAGATGCATTTGTCATCACACACAGGCCAAGCAGCTCTCTCATGAGATTTCATGACTAAGAATGATCTTTGTCCTTACTTGTAAGACATGTCCTGTCCAGTAGGCAAAAAAGAAAACTGAAAAACTATTATTATGCTGTGTGAAATGCTCCATATTTAGCCATATTTTTACATTTTTACAACACCCTTTGTGTATGGCATTGCTTCTTACCATATAGCAGAATGGTCACTTTAGAGAAAAACCTCAGGATGATCTCACAGCCCCAAAGAGTGGTAACTCCTACATTCCTCACTCTCCACATTATCTCAATTAGCCAGAGTCTACATCACTGCCACAAAAGAGCTCACAGAAATGAGCGAGCGAAGAGTTTGTTTTGGCTCATGGTTTCAGAGGGTTCACCATCACAGTGGAGTGGGACATAGAGAAGCAGAACTGCTCACATCTCAGTGGCCAAGGAACAAAGAAGGGAAATGCTGGGACTCTCTGGCTTTCTCTTTTCCCCCTTTGTCTTACCTAGGTCCACAACCCATAGGATGGCGTGGTAATATCTTGCTTGTACAAATAAAGCTTGTCCGAAGGTCAGAAATGGAGCTTGCCACTAGCTGACCATTCTCTGACCTGCAGATAGGCTTTATATGTACAAGCAAGATATCACCACAGGATAGTGCCACCCACATTCAGAGAGGGTCCTCTCTTCATTTATGCTTTCCGGAATTACACTCTGCAGAAGTGTGCCTCAGTTTCTAGGTGATTCTACATCATTAAGATTAATCATCACAATTACTAATGATACTGAGTGCCTACTCCACATTGGGCACCATTGTAAGTGCCTTACCTGAACTGACTGGTCCAGTCCTCATAAATCCATGAAATAGACACATTTTTTAAGATTTATTTATTTATAATCTATACAGTGTTCTGTCTGCATGCATGCCTGCATGCCAGATGAGGGCATCAGATCTCATTATAGATGGTTGTGATCCGCCATGTGGGTTCTGAGATTTGAACCCGGGTCCTCTGGAAAAGTTGCTAGTGCTCTTAACCACTGAGCCATCTCTCCAGTCCCTGAAATAGACACTTTTTAAAGATTTGGGTTTTTTTATTTTTCTGTGTATGTTTTACCAACATGTATGTGCACTATGTGTGTGCATGGTTATCTATGGAGACCAAAGGAAGGTGTCAGATCTCCGGGGACTGGAGTTACCAATGGTTGTGAGTCACCATGTGGGTGCTGGAAACAGAACCTGGATCCTCTACAATCACAACAAGTGCTTTTAACCACTAAACCATCTCTCCAGCCATGATGTAGAAATGTTCAATAAAACAGAAACACGCTCCAAAGCTACACAGAGAAACCCTGTCTCAAAAAACAAAACAAAACAAAACAAAAAAACCAGAAACACAAAGTTGCATGGGAATATCTCATGGTCACAGTAGTACTGTGGCAAAGCCATGCTTCCAAGTTACTCATCCAGTGCCATAGCCTTTGTTCTAATTTGCAGCAGGAGTCCAGGGGTACATTTCACATTGCTTCAAGAAGTGCAGATCTTGGTTCTAACATCGCCCAAAAGGGTGTTTCATCAAAGCCATAACCCCTCTCTCTGCAGACATGGGTATAGGGAGATGAGACCCCATCTGGGGACATGCAGAAGTATCTCCACCAGCCAGGAAGAAATATTTTCCTGAGAGGGGTGACATTGAAAGCACAAGCATGCTTTTCACTTTAGTAAGAGCCAGGAAGTAATGGTAGAGATGTGGGTGATGTTATGAGACTTTGGCTACCAGCTGAGCTGCCTGAGGACCCAGGATACAACCAAGATGGGAAGAAAGCTATGTCCCTACCACCACTCACAATATAGTTGCCTGCTGGTAAATGGTTAGGATGTGTGTGGAATCATCCTATCCTACTTTCTGATCAGTCGCAGCTGATATATTCAGCCCTTGGTCCTCTCTTTTCCATTCCTCTTATAACTTTTCAGTGGATCCTTCTGGGTTTTTGAAAAATATAACTCTTTTCTACAATTAATAATATTATGGTTATAATAGCTTCTACCTCTTATTTTTTGCCCTACATATGACTCCAGTTGGCATGCAAGTTTGGATACTTTATTAGAAATGTGAATGTATATTAGGTAAATTAGTTTTACCTACAGTATTTTATTAGAGTGGGGGAAATAGATTAAGCTTTTGACTAAACAGACAGAGTGGCTTTGAGGACAGCAGACTCAAAACATAGTAAAGATGCCCCTATAGCAACTCATGTGGAATGTGAATATCTAGATTCACATGCTACATTTTGAAAGAATGCTTTCATCAAGTTCTGCTGTGCCTCAGGTATCATACAACAGATTAAGCATTCATCTCTAAACAAGACAGAAGGGCACAAAGCTACTTTCATGAGAGCTTCACAGCCAAG
This sequence comes from Cricetulus griseus, assembly GCF_003668045.3. Taxonomy (NCBI): domain Eukaryota; kingdom Metazoa; phylum Chordata; class Mammalia; order Rodentia; family Cricetidae; genus Cricetulus; species Cricetulus griseus. The sequence continues at coordinate 81,442,866 of NC_048596.1, forward strand.
AAAAGAGACACAACCAGATATGAGCAAAAGTATTTTGATAAAGAATTAACTCAATGTGGTCTTACAGGCAAGCAACAAAATATTACTCCAGGTTGCTAAACCTGGTTGTGAAATCAATAATAACCAGGAAACAGGCTGAATTTTTATTAGTTTCTAAAAATCTATTATAATCTATTTATCTGAGAATGGAGAGAGATGAGAGCAATGAAATTAGAGGTTTTTCATGTATGAATGCTTTTGAGAATGTGGATTCAAGAGAAATTAGCAGCTATTTTAATTTTCTGCTATCTTGTTCCCCATACCAATCAGGCTACCTCCAAAATATCTCATGATAATTAACATTTGCCTAATGCTCCTCCAGTGTGCAAAGCTGCTTCACGGGCGTTATCTCTGACAGTCCCCAAAACAACCTTGGAAGTTTGCAAAGCAATTTCATCGAGGTTATCACACTGGGCTCTTGAATTCTCATCCCTCATTCCCCTGCGGTCCACACACCAGCCAAGCCTGTCATCTTACAGTTCTGCAAACACAGCATGTGTTCACACTTCTGTGACTTTGCACTTGTGACTCCACCATGGGGAAAGAAACCTACCTATTCCTGGTTTAACCAGTGTCTTAGTCATCCTGGGGAATCCAAAAGCAAGGAAAGGGTAGGGCCCCCTGAAATTGTAAATAGTTTGGTGATGGTGCCCAAGATAGGGAGTATCCCAGCAGAACAGGTAGCAACATTTCTGGCTTGCAGACTATGTGAATATCAATGATCCTTTCTTAAAGAATAGTGGCAACTGTATATTGCAGTTGAGGAAGGCATGGGTTCAAATCCAGACTCTGATACTTAGTAAGTAGTGACTTTGGGGCAGTCACTGAATCTAAGCCCATATCCTCTGCATTATAGGGATGGTCTAATAAATCCCACCTTCAAAATGAGGAGCACACAGTGATCATTAAATACAAAGCTCTTTCCACCATTTCTAGCTTGTGGTAAGAGGCTGCTAAATGAGAACTACTGGAATGTTTATAACCACTTCCTTTGTGACAAAAGGATATAGATTCATTTATTGCCACTGCCCTCATTTTTACTGCTCCTGTAGAGATTGTTTACTGTTCATTATTTCGGGGCAGGGGCAATTGCTTTTCCCATAGTTGCTTAGTGTCCTATTTTGCATGCTGCATTTTTGCTCAGAGTTAAAGATGATAGTTTGCTTTGTTATAGGCAAGGCTGTAGCAAGTCTGGGGACGTCAGGCTGTCACTGCTGGTGGGTGACCAGATGATTCATGAAGGATAGGCAAGCATCATTCAGATGAGCTGGATGGGAGAAGGATTATAGGAAAAGAAGAGTACACGGGCAGAGACCAAAGGCTGGAGACAGTGTGTCTTTTTTAGAGAGCTTCATTGCTCCATAAAGTGGGAAAAAGTGTTGAGCAAAACCAAAAGGATACTTGAGCAGAGGCAAAATTCCAGCCATGCCTACCATCTATGTCCAATTCTTCAAAGCCCTTTATTCACATAGAATCAGTTTTCAATCCCATTTTTCCTCAACAGACAGAAATTTCACTAACTTCCAAGGTCACTATCTTAAACTGGTTTGTGTTACCATAACAAAATATCTGAGGCTGGGTGATGTATAAGGAAAAGAGGTTTAAGTTAACTCATGACCCTGGTGGCTGCAAAATTCAAATAGCACCATGCCAACATTTGGTAAGGGTGTCCTGGTTGTGTCACAATATAACAGCAAGCACTGACACAGAAGGAAGTGCATTCGGAAAAGAGAAGCCACATGATGTGAGAGGAAATGAGGCCAGAGAGGCCGGGCTTGTTGAGTGAAACCTACTCTCACAGGAGCTAACTCCTGGGAGACTTTCCCCAGAAGGACAGGCAATAGCTAGTATGATGTCTCAGCAGATAAGGCACTTGCCACCAAGTCTGAATAACTGAGCTCAACTCCCAGAACCTACATGATGATTGGGAAGGACCAACTCTCATATCTCACACTGTCTCATCATCACGTCTATGCCATGGTGCGCTCCAACACACGTGCACACATACAGAATAAATAAACATAAAAGAACAGTCATGAGGTTAACCAATGACCACAAAGCCCTTCCTCTTTAAAGTCCTGTAAGTTTTTAATAGCACTATGGAGATGCCAAGCCCCCAGGACAACCAGCCTTATCTAAACCATAGCAGTCACAATGCAAGTACAGATTAAGGCTGAAGTCATCATGCACACCATCATGGCTGAGCCAGAAAGGTGCAGCTTCTTTCCTTTGTGGTACACAGGCTGTGTCCTGAAGCCAGAAAGGAACAAATTGCTCCTATATTCCAAGGAAGCCTTTTGCTCCTGGTTCATTTCAGTTTGGGAAGGCCCAAAGCTCCTTCCACTCCATCACTCCCAGGGTACCGAGGTGGGTTTTCAGAAGCTCCTGAACTAAAGCCATTTCCATATAATTATGCCTCCTTGACCTACATGTCATTCAGCTGTGTGCTTGGGCTGGAAGCAAGTACACACACACACACACACACACACACACACACACACACACACACACACACACACACACACTTAAAAAAATCCAATTTCTCCAACCATAGAAAATTGCTTCCCAAGGCCCCTGGGTAATTAGACATTGTCCTCTGCTGTCCTCTGGGTATGGCCTGTTCCCTGCCCGTCCACATCTCCCAGCACAGACAACACCACTTCAACCCTGCATGTGAAACACAGGTCCCAGTGTGGAACAGAACATCCTGGGGAGGGCAGCCTTGGAGGGCATGCACCTGAGCTGTGCGTGCTGGGGAATTTACTAATATTTTCAAACATCTAGATCCCTCAGATCCTTCTTCTGCTAAGCCAAGAAGTATGGCAAGGAAGTATACACTGTGTGGAAAGATGTTACTTCTCAACTTCTCAATACACCTACCCTTCTTGTCACACCACACAGATGAGGAAGCTCCGGGGCTGGCTGTATTTACCAGCTTTGTTGATATGCATGGCAGAGACTCTGCTATACACACACAAACACACACACACACACACACACACACACACACACACTTCATTACCCTTCAGTGATGTCTGTGGTTTGATACAAATAGTATGCTTTATACTTAGTAAACCCCTTAATGCCCAAAACCTTTTTGTGACTCCCCATTGCCTTAAGATAAAGCCCCTCCAATGGCTGCAATGCTATTGGGGTGAAGGAGTGCTTCCACTTCTTCTCCAGCCACTTTATCTCTGTATACTCCCCACCTCTCTCTGGGAAAATATGACATAGATAAGGTGGCCTGATGAAGACAATTTGAGCAACCCTACATGGAAGTGTGGGGTTAGCATGACCTTCTCTCCTGGTGTTCTTCTCTTTGTAATGTACTAATTGTATGCATCTATGAGTTCAGGTGTGTGCACATGGAAGTCAGAGGACAGCTTTCTGGTGTCTCAACATTCTTGCCTTCCACCTTGTGGCAGGGTCTCTCCCGTTGTTTCTGTTGCTGTACTACTTACTCTAGGCTAGTGGTCCACAAGCATCCAAGCAACTCTCCTGACTTTGCCTCTCATCTTGCTGTAGGAGTGCTGGGATTACAGGTACTCACCACCACATCCACCTCTTCACATGGGTGCTGTAAGTGAAACTAGGGTCATCAGTACTGTGGGCTACCTAGAACTTTACCAGCTGAACCATCTCCCTGGTCCTTCCCCTCTGATTTTCAAATGAAGCTCAAATCCTAACATAGGCATAAAATATCCAATTTGAAAAGATGACAGTCCATTTAATTGGCCCCTTCTCCTTATAATCCATGCATGGCTCTTCTTTCAGGGCACCTTGCACAGTCCTTGGGTCAGATGTTTGCGCCTTTTGGAAATGGTTCCACAACACACTGTCTTCTGCCACTGTGGCACACCTTCCTGAGTATCTGTCTGGCTTTCCACCCAACTAGGAGTCTCAGGCCTGCTAAGACATGGTAGCTCATAGTGATAGCCTGGTAGCAAAGCAGATCCAGCATCTATGTTGAAGGCAAAGCTAGGAGGCTTGCCAGAGTGTCACAGGAAAAACATAATATCTCCCTCACCCAAATGAATGACCAAAACCACTTCTAAGCACTTAAACTGTGTCAAATCATCTAATTTAAACAATAAGCCAAAAGGTGGGAGTTGCCATCCCCACTTTACAGATAAGAACATTGAGGTGCAGCTTGTTGAAGAACCTTAGCCAAGATCCCAAAAGTAAGGACCAGCAAACAAAATATAACTTGTTGGTTTCAGGTTCAATGATCTCAATGCCCCCACTTCTTGCAAATTCAATGCACCAGAAAGGAGACCCTCACACTCAGCAGGGAAATGAAACACATTTCTGAGTATCTTGCATTCCAGGCATGGTGCAATGTCTGTCCATGTGTTAAATTCCCCCATCTTCTTCACTAATACAGTGGGAAGATGTTATTTTTCTTTGCATAGAGGAAGAAAGTTAGGTATCACACTCATGTATGGAAATGGGAAATTTGAACTCCGCACCATCAGTCACTGTAGTTGGTAATGAGGAAGGGTTTCAAAATGAGACATGGGTTTATGGAGAAGAAAGTAGACATCATGCATATAGTGGAACACCATGAAAAGTAACAGCAAGTCGATAAACATACCACAGACAGCTTCAAGGAGTCTTTCTGCCCATCCACCCACTCATGCATCCATCTGCCCATTCTTCATTCATCTATGACCCATCCACACAGCTATTTTCCATCCATCAACATATTCTTGATCCTTCAAGCCAGCCATCTGGACAACACTCTTTCATTCTTCAAACGTTAAGGGAGTTCATAATTTTTCACAATCATTTGACCATTCCTCATTTTTTTCAGAGAAAAGAGATATGGCCTCTGCCTTCCAGAAGCTTCCTGGGAATGGTGACAAAGGTCTTAACTGAAACCCTCAAAATATACATTATGGATGCTATCTATCCAACAAGGAGCTTCACTCTGCATGTAGATCTCAGGGAAGCACTTAGAAATAAAGCCTGCCAGGTAAAGGATTGGAGGTGGAGAAGCCATCCCAGACAGTACTCAGATGGAAAGAAGAGCTCAATGCTCCAAGTGTATGCTCTGAAAGAAGGGTCAAAGGTGCATCCCATGAGGTACAGAGGGGAACTAACCTAGGCAGAGGTCTGATGACCATCCAAGGAGGACAGGGACTGTGGGGCATAGTAATACATGAATTAGATTTCATGTGTCTGCATGCTCACAGGTGTGTGTGTGTGTGTGTGTGTGTGTGTGTGTGTGTGTGTGTGTGTGTGTGTGTGTGTGTGTGTGTGTGTGCTTCCAAGCTTTTCAAAACACATTGGAAGATAAGGCCCCACTTGGCTGAAGAAACCTGTAACTGCGTTCTTGAAATAGGGCAGGGGTTGTGTTGTTCCTGCGAGTCATCCATGCCCTCCTCACACAGTCACACTCCCAGCCAACCTAGTACTTTATAAAAGCTCTAGCATAGAGCTACTGATGGGAACAAGGAGTTTGATGCAAGTATTCCTGTTATCTTGGGGTGGTTCAGTTCATAGGTTCTGAGTAACTTGAGCTTGGATCTTACACTCTGAGAACCTGACCCGGATTTGGGTGTGTTATTGGACACCCTATATTTATGCTAGGTTAACCTGGATACATTGGATTAGAGGATCATGGCCTCAAAAAGCTCCCTGTCAAATACAATACCAAATTAATTTCCAATTAATTACCAGCACACTTGATTATGTCATCCAATTCATTTTCCACAGGAACCCCTTAGACATTTTCTAGTGCATTCACAACACACAAGATCTGCTTTGTGTCTGCAGAGAGGACTGACTGAACACCAAAAACCAAGAAGTTAGTGTTACATTAATAATTATTAGCAAATTGGACCTGCTGAGTCTACTTCGAGGCTGTTTGTCTAATAGCAATGTGTATACATATATATTGTAGTTGTAGATACTGTACCCATATTTCGATCATCACAGAACTTATGGGTACCACATCATTTTGTTTCTCACAGCTGAGCAAACTATTTCACAGAGAAGTTGGAGTCAGGGCCCCAAATCACACAGCCAGAAAGTAGCAGAGGCATATTCAGCTTCCCATTTCTATTAATCACACATGCCTTTCTGGGATAATGCCAGGAGCCCTTGAGCAACTTTCTCTGCCATAAAAAGGGGGTCCATGGCCTTTGAGGTCAGCTCTTAAAATGTATGAAACATGAGAACTATCCCAGCATGTTCATACTAGCTCATCTTCCCCCAGTACCCCAGCTGTTGAGGATACTGGATGCGCACCTAAGACTAGAAAACAGTGGGATTTTGAAGTCAGATGGATTGCTGCAGTTTACACACAGCCTTGGCTGTTGGGTGCTGAGCTGTCTTTAGGAAATGGCCCCTGAGAGTAATAGCTTGGGGACTAAAAAGACAGCTTGAGCCAATGACTAAAGAACTTTAGTTTTACTGTATTTCTCATGTTCCTATTTACTGAGTGTGTCTCTCACAGTCAAATCTTCATGCCTTTGCTCAGCCTGTTCTGGGTCTTTTGACTCTACTCTCCATGGCATCTTCCTTCATGCCTAAGCCTTCCCTGGACCCTGATGATGGACCAGAAAATGGCTGCATCTCTTGAGCCATACTTGCTGCATGCCCAGTGTCCTTTCTGCTCTCAGTGCATGAACAGCACAAAACACATGTTTGGTATATGCCCCCAATGAGAGAAGCAAGTCTAGAGACATGTGACTTACCACAGAACTGTTGGGTAGTAGAAGACAGCCCTATAGTCCAGAATAGGATATGAGCTCCCTGTGGAAGCTCTGCATCCTTGTGTCTGGTACAGTGCCTGTTGCATGGTTAATGGCTTAGGAAAGAATTGTTAAATGGATATGTGAATACCAGCATTGTTTATTGCTTCTTTTGTCCTTGCCTTCATAGAAGAACAAGGCAGGGTCACAGAAAATGATGGCTTTCTCTTGGCTGCATTTTATATGCACGATTGATAAGCTATTTGCCCACTGCTAAAAATATGTACCCCTGGCAACCGTTGGATGGATAGTGCTTAGCTCAAGATGTTTAATCAAACAGCGACAACCCAAGCAGAGCCACAATTAGCCTCTGACACCCCAGTGAACTCCAGATGAACAGCCCGGAAGCCTCTGACTTCCTGTTAGTCCCCTGGCACCCAGTGACCATCACCCTGGGTCTGCAAAACAGCAAAAGAATAAATGACCATCCTCTGCCCAAGGCAGACACCAGCTGGAGCAGATGGGCGGGGAAGGCAGAAAGCGAACACATGGGATGAGTGCCATGGAGACTAGCCAGTGGGGAACATCACTAGGTACCAGAAGGGACAATGGGGTCATCTCAGTCATGTGCACTGGAGTTCATGAAAGTCATTAGGTCCAGAAATATCTTTATGCTCTCCTCCTCCTTCTATTCCCAGGGGTCCCCAAGGCCATATGGCTCCTCTGAAAGGCATTCTTTTCTTCCCTTAACTCTCTCATGTCACATACATATATGCTGATATATATTGCTAACCTAGAAGGAAAATAAAGACAATGTGGACTAATTATACATAATGGCCCATTCTCCCAAGTTGGTTAAAAATATGAACAAGTAAGTGCATCAAATGGACTTTACATAGAGTCTCATAAATTTTGTTTCAATTCAGGGTTCAGCACACTCTTGTTGATTGATATGTGAAATTACCTAACCACTTTGAATCTCCATATTCCCATCTTTAAAAAAAGATAGTTATGATATCCATCTCATGTTATGGGGTCTAAATTCAATACATATTAAACCTTCAGCAGGTGAGATTTATACAATGAGTACTCAGTAAAAAGAGGCTTTCTGGGTGCTGTGATGCACATGCTAGGCAAACTCTCTATCCTGGGTTACATGCCCAACCCTTGGGAACCACTATTATAAATATACCAGCTTTGCCCAGCTCTTGTAGGATTCATGTCGGAGGATGAGAAAGCTGACTGGGACATTAGATATGACCGTGCTCCTCTTCCAGACCTCGGCATTTTTCATCTATAATTGATGAAAATATTGCCCACTTCATTAGTATGAATTAAGTGCTAGATGAAAATGGTCCTCAACTCACAATGGTGTTACACTCTGATAGACCCTAGAAGCCCATAGTCAGTTGAAGCTATGGGAAGTAAGTAATGGGTTAATACAAACAGTCCACAGAGAATTCTCTTATCAACACAGCACACCACAGACTCTTTCTTGGCTGTGTTTCTTCATAATGCCAGGCCTAAGTGACAGCTGTGGGTGTTGTCAGCACTCAGCATTTAAAGACAAGATTGTATTTCAAATCACTAGACCATAAAATTATCCAAATTCAGACCTTAAAGTATGGCTTCCACTGAATGCATTATCATCTTTGCCTCCTCAGAAGATTGAAATACATTGAGTAAAACCATATTGTGTCATATTGGTGTTCCAGTTTGAATATACACCATCCCCCATCAGTTCATATTCTGAACACTTCTTCCCCAACCAGAGGTACTATTTGGAGAGGTTCTAGAAACTTCAGGAGGTGGTCTTTAGCTACATGAAGGAGGTCATTCGAAGTGGCTTCTTAGGAGTACATTCTCCCAAACTGTTTCTTGTCTTGCTCTGTTCCCTGGCCTGCCATGCTTTCCAAACAAAGCATCTTTCCTTTAACTTCCTCAGTATATGTGTTTGGTTACCATGATTAGGAAAACTAACTAATAGAATAGGATATTGTAGTATCAAATAGTGTGTCATATTACAGTCATTGTGTGTGAAGCAGCGAGTTCAGTGGCACTCTTAGCTGATCTGAGAGAATGGGAGGGATCGTCACATCTCCTGCCTCTTGGTTTCTCTGGCCCATGTTGTTCACTCTTTTTCCCTGTGAGCCAATGAAACCCATAGCCCCTGCCCCAGATGTGAGCCGTGATACCACATTGATGGTTAAAGCCCATTACTAACTGTTCTGTTTACATAAATGGAAAGTGAGGACCTGAGAATGGACAGGGCTTGCCCTGGGCACTTGGGACCTACATCAGAACCCAGTCTAATACAGAGGCACTTCCTGTGGCATTCCAGGAGTCTAAGAACACTTGTACTGACTGAACTTGATACTTGAGTGAGAGAGTTCTTCTCCAGAGATACCTATCCTTCCCCATAGACCAGAAGGCTCAAATCAAGATAGTCATTGACTCATGGACTCTCCCATCATTTGATGTCTCTCCATAGGAATCCTGATCATGATAGTTGTACGTGAAAACATGGCTGCTGACTGAATACTCCTTCGACAAAACAAAACAAAACAAAAAACAGAAATCTCAAAGTCGAATGAGAGGATAGAGAGAGTAGTTAAGGGAAAGGATGAGGGAAAGAGATGAATATGTTTTAAATATATTATACTAAATTCTCAAATAATTGGCAAAAATGTTTACTTTTAACAACTGAGGATCTAGAAGACCAACCAGATATTGAGAGTCCAAAAGTCCATACATCTCTCATTGTGAGTGTCCTAGCCATTCTGGTAACTCTCCCACTTGGTGATTACTGCAGAGCCACCTGCCTGCCCAAGACTGGTCCTGTAAAGCCCTGCCCCATCTGTCTTTCTGACAGACTCCCAGAGATGAGAAAGCACAGCTGCATCCATCACTCTGTTCAGAACTTGACCCAGAATGGCACCATCAAGTGCTTGCAAGATGCTTCTTCATTTTGCCAGCTGTGCTGTCTTGGCCAGGTGGCATATCCTCTCTGAATATCAATTTTCTCCTTTGTTCACAGAGACCAGAACCTGACATCCACCTGCACTGTCATCTCCCTACAGTTTCCCATGTATCAAGTCTTTTCTCAAATAAGCTATGTTTACTTTATAAGCAAACATTTACCACTGCTCTAAGTAGAAAAATAATGTTCCTATGAGATCCATAAACTGTTTCATTTCACTGCATAGTAGAATTTTTTGCAATTTCTTCCTAATAAAGTTTTAATAAATTTACAAACAATTCAACTTAACTTCCTACATAAGAACATTCATCAACAGATTCCATAAAGCCATCTCACTTATACAATGCCATCAACACATAGTAGGACCTCAATAGAAATTAGCACATAGGGAATTATAGTTTATAATCTTTTGGGTCTGTTGGCTGCCTTGACTGTGGCTTTATGATCAAGGTTTAAAGTTTCCATGGTTGCCCAAGGAAGTTGCCCCTGGTCAAAAAGCCAAAACCAATTCTGCTGTCAAGAGAAGGTCAATTGATTGGCAGGACTGACTCCTGCCTGCAGCATGGATGCTGACTCGCTGTTCCAGTGCCCTGAGTCAACCTTTCCTGGGACAGCAGCCATCTTTGCTCTTGCTGCCTATTAATCCATAGAGGGAGATTTGCCAGTCTAATCTACACAAGAAACCACTGCTTTGTTAATTTCTAGAGGCAAGCCAGAGCAGCTACATTATGGATCCCACACTCAAGATCTACAGGCTAAATCCACAGCATCTGTTCCACCTTGGCAGACATCACCAATTCATCCTTGTCCCACTGAGTTCAGCTATAGTTGAAATAATACTTCCAACATGGTGGCAAGGTAGCCACTACCAAAAGATTTCAGATGAAACTTCTTTTTTCTTATTTTTTATTTTATTCTCAGATGAAACTTCTTGTGTATGAGAATAGAAACAAAGGAAATAGAAACACTGATTCGGAAAATAATCCATTCAAAAGTTAAAATGTTACTAATATATAAGTGTATCATAACAACATAGAAAAGAACGTAATAAATAGAAGGAAATAAATAAGCTACAAAAAATTAAGAGCTACCAAGATAAGAATTATTATGCATTTTTATGGATCACATATGCATATTTGTTTTGATCAAATCCATTACCTCCAATTCTCTCCCCTCCAACTCCTCACCTCCCTGCTCAATCACTTTACCCTCCCAACCTCAGGTATTCTCTCCTATTTTAAACCCACAGAGTCTACTTAGTATTGCCTGTATGTGCATGGGTCAGGGTGTTCTTTCAGGGGCTGCATCTCTGAGGAAACTTACTCTTCTCCCCTGGAAGCATCAATTGCTGACAGCTTCCTTAGCTATTGCTTCTCTCCAGGAACTAATTATTTTAAAGAAAAAATGTTATATCAGAGGACACAATAGTCAAGTGAGTTGTTACTCAATGATGGCTCTTAAGGGTTTAATTCTATAGATAATGATCAATGTTCTCTACCAAGGACAGACAAAAAAGAGGACGTAAGTTGCATCAGCTACAATTGGAGGCTGAGATTAGTAGCAATAGGCCAGGGAAATCAGAATCTTCTCCAAGAAAGATTCCTAAGGAATGCTCCAATTGTTCCCTTTCCTGCTTCCTCCCTCCCTCCCTTCCTTCTTTTCTTCCTTCCTTCCTCCCTTCTTTCTTTTCTTCCTTCATTCACTTCTTCTTTTTCTTCTTTCCTTCTCCTCTTCCTTTCCTCTTTCTTTCCTTCCCTCCTTGAGCCCTTTAACTCTCTCCCACTTATCCCTGCATCTAGCACAGGTCTGCTCTCTTGTACATACTTTGTGATTGTTAACTGGTACCAACTGGCTGAGTTTTAACAGGCAACAAGAGCTATTTGTTTTAGTGTTTACTCTGTGCCAGGAAATACACTAAATATTGTGCATACATTATTTCATGCAACCTCACAACAAGCTAAGAGGGCTCTCACAGCTAGGATGCCATTTCACAGTCGATACTAAAGCTCCAGGGTTAGGACACTCACTAAGCATTACAGAATCCTTTCTCTTGGGATTTAATAGTAGGCAGCCTGCTCCCTGCTCCTCTGAGAAAAGGTTCTTAGAAGCCCTGGTACTTTGGGTGAAGTTCTGCCTGGAAAGAGAGAACAAGGTCACTTGACTCTTCAGAGTCTTTCTTGGGCAATGGGAAACCATTACCCAAAGTTGTCCATCCCCTTGTGGGGAGGTTCCATTCCCAACTGTTACTTCATTGGTCTATAGTTAATTTTATGTTCCTCATAACCAACAACAGGAAAAACCTCTACTTCCCTGAGTTCTTGACTAGGGGGAAGTGGAATCATGGGAAACAAAGATGGCCACTGGCCAGCTGACAATATTTGGGTCTGGATATAGGATAGGACAACTATTCTTGGGCTCTCCTGTCATACTTCTCTTGTGAAGACCCTTATAGTAGAGTAGAGTAGAACCCTAGAAACCTCCAAACACCTTCTACAGACATTAAAAATCAAGCCTTGCAAGCATCTTACATCTCCTTTTCCTCCCCAACTTCCCATATGCCCCCACAAAAAGCCAGAGAATATCAGTATCAGTAAGGAGGAGGGTAGAACACCCATTACTCAGTTCCATCTGCATTCCTCACCAGCTATAAGCAAGGTCACTTCCAGCTTTCTACCCAGGAGGCTGCATAATTGTTCTTCCTAAGAACACAATTTTGGGAATCCTGAGGAGTTGGCAATCACACCACCAGACTAGCCACAAATGCCAGAGGCAAGCATGACATGAGAATTGACACTGCTCGTATAAGAGATAGATAACTGGCAGTGCATTTAAGTGGCAACAGAAAAAGGTGAATGCTGACTCTCTGGAAATTCACAAGGATATAATTTAGGATTCATAGAAACAGTACTTGTGAAAGATTAGACCAGGAATTTAATTAGCCAAGAACAACAATTCTCTCTATAAATTTTTTCTCTAATTTTTGAGAACTATAGGAATGGGACAACAGTGCCTTCAGTGCCATACTCTTCACACAATCACTGCAGCTATCAAAAAGTTCTTCTCAGTATCCAACCTAGTCTTTTTATAGCTACAGCTTGATCTCTTCTCCTTCTTAGTTGTCTGTAGGAGGGAGGTAAAAGGAGACAAGAAGTAGGACAGGAGGGCAGAAACATGTATTATTCTTTAAACCAACATTTCTATTCAGTGGAATCACCTTGTATAAATACTCAGAATGCTTACAGAAGCACAATGCTGATCTCCCCAAGCAATAATGGTAACAAACAATATCCAACAACAGAAAGATGCTTTAGAAGTCTTATAGACCTGGAGAAAAATGAAATCTAGGGTCTATCTCTAATGGAAATGTTCAAGTTGAGCAGCGGTGTGCCTTGTATGATCCCATCTTGTGGCACTAATAATTATTACTAATTATGTTGTTATCATAGTTGTGAACATCTAACAAACACCTGCTCTGCTTCTCTATTGCAGCATTTTAAAATCTCCATAACATGGAAGCTAAGATTTATGGTTACTTGTCATGGTTCATGGGCAGATGGAGCTCCATGGAACAGGTCTGGCTACAATCACCTGGAGTTCTATAGACATGTGTGGAAAGAAGTTTCTGTCCCACCCACTCCTACAGCTTTTTAGACCCAAATAAACACATAGAAGCTTATATTAATTATAAATTGTTTGGCTGATAGCTCAGGCTTCTTTGGATAGATCTCTCTTAATTATCAACTCATTTCTATTTATCTATGTATATCCAAGGGGTCTTGGCTTACCAGAGAATGCCCAGGTATCCTACCTTCTGGGTAGCTGCCTGGTGACCAACTCTCCGAATTCCTCTTCCCAGAATTCTCCTAGTCTTATAGCCCCACCTATACTTCCTGCCTGGCTATGTCCTGCCTGTCCACTGGCCAAAACAGCTTTATTCATCAACCAATAAGGGAAACATATTCAAAGCATACAAAAGGACATCCTCCATCAGACCTGAGCACCAAAGATGAAGACTCACCCCATAGGTGACCACTGATGTTAGGATTCCCCACACATGGCTTCTCTAAGTGACATGGAGATCATAGAAAACTGGGCTTCCAGAAGGAGCCATTGTCCCCAAACAAGTATTTAAAAGGTCCCTTATGACATAGCATTAACACTCATGCAAAACCTTCTTGACACCATCTCAGGTCAATATCACAGGACAAGCTCAAGGCAAGGCATCTATGGACCATGGACCATCGGGAGAGCCTAGCTACCACATTATTGGGATGGGGAGATGTTGACAGACTTCAATTATCTAATTTCTTTTTCAGTGTGTGTACACTTTGTAAAAGTACATATGCCTAGGAACTCATGGAGATTAGAGAAGATATCCAGTGTCTTGTACCTCTCTCTATGCTGTTCCCTACTGAATTGAAGCTCACTTTCTTTTAGCTAGGTTGGTGGCCAGCAAGCCCCAGAAATCCTCCTGCTTCCCCACCACCCATCATGCTGTGCTTAAAAACACATGCAGGCACAGCTTACTTATTACATGGGTGCTGGGAACCTGAACTCAGGTCTCTATGATTGTACTGTTAGTTCTCTTACTCACTGAGCCATCTCTTCAGCCATACCTATGTAGGGCTATGATGTATTGATTAAATATATAAACCAAAGGCCTAGTACCATTTCCTGGATCCCCACCCTTTAGCTATGTGTCTTCAACAAGGAACTTAACCTCTCTGAGTCTCAAATTTTTCAAATCATATTACTGCTGTCACATGGTAGTTATGATTAAGAGATGTTGTAAAATGCCCAGGACATAGTGAATGTCAAATGAATAAATGTTAGTTATTATTATATACTAAGATAATTCAGTCATTGAAAAATTAAGATAAAATTGGATAAAAAGAGCAGAACTAAGTGTAATTAACTCAGAATTCCAAGTGTTCTGTCTCCCCAGCCTGTCTCTTTGGAGAAACCTACAGGGACATCATAGTCATCTCAGACACCAAAATCAACTCTGGAAGACCTTTGTCCTTTCTCCACAGCTGGTAGACCAGTAGGCAGGATGGCCTGATAACCAGAACTATTCTGTTCTCGCTGCCACTCTCCAAATCTTCTCAAGTCTGAGGACAATAAGCTGCACATACAGGGAATGAATCCTCCCATGAATATCAGAGATGTTTTACAATTCCAAAACATGGACTTTCTGATCCCTGAGATCTTGAGCCTGGCCAACTACACCAGGACCAAATGGAGCCCAGAGCCAGTTGGTTTTAGAGAAAAGCTGTGAAATGCAATTTCAGGCAGTGGTGATCTGGGTTTCTCAGCTCATTCACCCCTTGCAAAGGTGCACCGACTCTGTCAACACCACTTTCCCTTTGTGGAAAAATGTGTGACAGTGGAAATGATGGATTTTTTTCATATGGGAAGTTAAAGCAAGATCAAGTCATAAGAGTTGATGTCCCTACCTTCCCATTGCTTTTCTAGAAAATCAATACACAGTTCCTGGCAGTTCCCCCAAGCTCACCTCAAGGTCTCCTAAGCATCCCTGATATTAGCCTGGGATTGGGGTGATCTCTCTGCTCACACAAAAGAAATGAGAAACTCGGTATCAAGGATTAGTTTCTCAAGAGAGGCAATTACTAGAAACTTCAGGAAATGTCAAGTATGAATACCTGGCAATTTTGTTGGCTTTGATGGCTTGCTTGACTTAAAGCATTCATTAGGTGGGACTGGAATATATTTGCAGCATTTCAAATTGTAGAATTTTTAGCTTCATGCTTGAAACTGGGTTCAGCTGGGGAGGAAGAGACAGGGCCAAGTCATTCTACAGAACATTTCCTAAGGAGACTCAGGAATTTATCCATTCCTGTCTCCTGATAGTTATGGAGGCTACAGGAATAGAGAATATGTGGGCACTGCTCAATGAGTGAAGAGAGATTTTGACAAATAATAAGACTTTTATAAATCTGAATGATTAGCTGAAAACTCTTATAGCCAAAACTAAACAAAGCAGGGACCAAGTAGATGGCTCAGTGTGTAAGTACATTTACTCTACAAGCATAAGGATCTGAGTTCATATCCTCAGCACATATATAAAAAGAAATGGCTAGACATAGGTGCAGTAACTATAACCATGGCACTCTGATGTAGAGACAGAGACCCAAGAGCTCTCTGTCCAGAAATGGAAAGCTCCTAGTTCAGTGAGAGACCTTCTCAATAGGGAAGAGCATGATAACAGAAGGCACACCATTTCCTGCTCTCTCATGGCTTACACGGGCATGCACCCACGTGCTTACAAGCATCTACCACATGTACCAAACCACATACACATAGGAAAAGACAGGAAGGAAGGAGGGAATGAGGAAATAAGTTTAATATGGGGTAAAGTCACAAAGAGATAGAACTTCTTCCTGGTTTCTTCAGTTGCTCAGTTTCTTTGGACAACTGACCCAAATGTCCAAGCATCATCTTTCTTACCTATAATATGGCAGGATATTCTCATTATTTTGTTCTTTGAACATACATGCTTCATTCCAAAACCTTTTCACCTACCATTCTTGCTGCCTAGAATCCTTTTTCCATCACAATGGACTATCCTCACCTTGACTGATCGCAAATGTCACTTCTCATCCTTTGCCTATATTGTGCATGGTATCATGATCTGGGATTCTCTTGGGCTTTGCTGTGTGTTGATTTGTTCATTTATTTATTTGGACTTCTTCTTGCACTCTATCATTCCCATGACAGAAATAAACTTGTCCATTTTGCTAATCCCCATGTCTTCATCACTTCATGCAGTGTCTAGCTTTGAACGACCTAATGAGTGAATGAATGAAAACAGATCACAGTGGCCAAGCACTTACCATGTACCAGGTACTGTTCTCCTTGTGAAAACTGCTTTGTGTAATTATTCTTCCATCTGAGAGCAATCTCATGAAGTAGATGTCATTTTATAAAGAAGGAAACTAAAACACAAAGTGACTGAATAAATTTGCCCTAAATCTATGAGCCAGTAAGTAACAGAGCAAGGATGGAATCCCAGGGCAATTCCACTCCAGACCCCATAGGCTTGGGTATTGGGTGCCCAATGTCATCAGGACCTACATCCTGATGTCTAGGAAACTCTAATTGTATGAGATTAAGTCATGGAAAGCAAGGACCAGAAGGCAGCCCTTTGACCCAGACACTCTTCCCAACCTTTGCCTTCCACTCTACACATGCTCACCAGTTTTCCTATGCCCACTGTGTACATTCTCATTTATTTCTTCAATGTGTAGCCATTTACAGGCTATTTACACACTCTTAGTGGAGACCCTAACATCTAAAATAGCAATTGGTGCCCACCTTCAGCCCATGCATGGATTATTGCCTGCAAATATAGATGCTAAATACTTGGTGAAAGGATTTCTGAATAAACAAACATTTTGAAATGCTTTTCAAGAGAATGCAAAAAAGCTGTTTAATAAAAGAGAGCTATTAAATGCAAAAATGCTTACAGAGCAAGCACAAATCAATATAAGTGTCCTTTGCCTTAATAAACCCAGTGTTTCATGCATTCCCACCCCTGGGCCTTTGCACATGTTGTTTCCTTTATTGAAATGCCTTCTCCTCCCACATGGCTTCCCTGTTTACCTGTTGTTGGTTGCTTTTTTAATCTTTGGGTCTTTTACTCTTAGCTCTTTTGGGGGGCCTGCCACCCAGCTCCCAAATAAACCACATACAGAGTTTTATTCTTTCTTATAAATGCCTGGCCTTACCTTGGGTTATTTCTCTCCAGCTTTTCTTAACTTAAATTATCCCATCCACCTTCCACCCCTGGGCTTTTATCCTCCTCTATTTCTGTATGCCTTTCTTTACTTTTTCCTTTGTGGCTTGTTATATACCTGGGTTATATGTTATATGGCTGACCCCTGATGTCCTCATCCTTTTCTTGCCCCTTGACCTTTCCTCCTAGATTTCTCCTTCTATTTATTCTCTCTTCCTGCCAGCCCCATCTATCCTTTCTCCAGCCTCCCTTTTGGCCATTCTGCTCTTTATTAGACCAATCAGATGTTTTAGACAGGCGAAGTAACACAGCTTCACCGAGTTAAACAAATGCAAAATAAAAGAATACAACACATCTTTGCATCATTAAACAAATGTTCTACAGCATAAACAAATGTAACACACCTTAAGATAGTATTCTACAACACTTCTCTCCTTGTTTGTCCCTTGATCTCAGATTGAACATCATCCCCTCAGAAATGTGTTTTCTGGTCTCTGCTCCCAGCCACTTCTTCCTATCATACACCATTACCTGAATTTATGCAGCTTCTTCTATAGTTCTTTGGTGTATGTTATTCTCTCCCTGTAAATTCCAAGATAGATTAAAGCAAAATAGACAACATCTGTTTCATTTACCACCTCTTCCCTGAACACAACTCATGGGTTGGTTTTTTTTTGGGGGGGGGGGTTGGTTTTCAAGACAGGGTTTTTCTCTGTAGCTTTGGAAGCTGTCCTGGAACTCACTCTGTAGACCAGGCTAGCCTTGAACTCACAGAGATCCGCCTGCCTCTGCCTCAACTCATGGGTTCTTAAACTACTAGGTACACAAACTTTTGGGATATCAAGCCTATATCCATTTTATATGAAATGTGGTATTTTCTGACATGGAATCTATCAGGTACAATGAGGAGGTCCCCACCCCATTGGGATAAATATTACTACGTGATAGTCTACAGTATGAATCTTGGTCTAGCTTGAATCCTGGATAATATAACTAGCACTCTGTTATTTCTGAGTGCTTCAGATAAGATCAAGAATGACACAGACTTAAACAGGATAATAGTTGGCCCTACAAGCTTCTGAGAGGATGTGTAACAGCTGAGCTGGACTTTGCACATTCAGCTGTTGGGAGTGTAAATTAGTAAAACCACTTTAATATTAACTTTCAATATCTAATATAGAAGATGCACACTGTAGGCTCATGTGTTTCAGCACTTGATCCCCATCTGGTCCACAGCATGGAAGGTTATGGAATCTCTTGAAGATAAAGCATTGCTCCAGGAAGTGAGTCCCTTGGGGTAGGCCTCTATCGTCTCTCTGCTTTCTGACCGTAGACACGGTGTGATCTGCCACCTCATGCTCTCACTGTTGTGCCTTAAACTGTGAGCTAAAATAAACTATTCCTCAGTTAGGTTGCTTCTTGTCAGGTGTCTGACAAGAAGCAACCTAGCAGAAGAATAACCACTAGCAGAAGAATAACCAAAACTACACATTCTAAAACATCAATGCATTTCTGTGAACACTCCCCAGAAAACTCTCACATGGACATGCTTCTCAGTGAGAGTCATACTGAGACATGAACTAGCACACTCATAATGGAGAAATCCTGGAATAAAGTCAAAAGTGCCATGGGAGGCAGGAAATACAAAACTATATGTATTATCTACATAAATTGTATGTCTTAATTAAGGTTTCTATTTCTGTGAAGAGACACCATGACCACAGCAACTGTTACAAAGGTAAACTTTTAATTGAGGTGGTGATTTACAATTCAGAGGTTCACTTCATTATCATCATGACAGCAAGCATGGTTTTGCCTTCATTTTGATCAGAAGGCAAAAGGAAGTGAACTGAGTGTCACACTGAGCAAAGCTTGAGCAAAAAAAGACCTCACAGCCCTTCCCCACAGTGACACACTTCCTCCAACAAGGCCATACCTACTCTGACAAAGCCACACCTCCAAATAGTGTCACTCCCTTTGGAGGCCATTTTCTTTCAAACTACCACATGAATAAATTAGAAGTCCAAGTATTAGCATAGCTACCTCTCAAAAACGTACTGCTGAATACCACAAGGCAAGAATGAGGTAAACTATAATAATGACAGTGTGGAAGAGAAACAGGAGGCAAACATTACCCTGGGCACAGACTCTAGTTTCCCAAGAGACAGAGAGAAAGAGAGAGAGAGAGAGAGAGAGAGAGAGAGAGAGAGAGAGAGAGAGAGAGGAGAGGGAGAGGGAGAGAGAGAGAGAGGAAAACAATGACATTGGAGCCATTTCAAGACAAGCTTTTCCTCTACCTATAGTGTTATTCCTCTCTTATAACATAATGAACCAAATACAAGAAAATGTTCAAATTCTTTTAATTTTAGGGCAAGTGTATGGGTCTCTGTGTGTGTATTTGTTTTAAGAGGATTCTATATGTGAACTACTACATGGTTTGTCTTGTGTTTGGGTGCAGGGTCTTGCTGTGCAATCCTGTCTGGTCCTGAGCTCTTGTCAGTCCTCTTGCTTTAGTCTCCCACATGTTAGGATTATAGATATCATCCACTGGGTTATTGCTTTTGAATTATTCCTTAATGCATTTCAAAATGTATCTTATTCTGCGAGATTCATGTTTATTAAAGTAATCAGATATTGTGTGTGTGTGTGTGTGTGTGTGTGTGTGTGTGTGTGTGTGTGTGGTGTGTGTGTTTTAAATACCCATCTAATTCTGGGAACAAGAATATTTTTCTAATACTTGTACAAAAAATCATATACATGTGATAAATAGGTATATATACATAACAGTTGTTTATTGGCTATGATTATCCTAAGGGAAAAGAAATGGGATAATAAGAGAACAGAAGTAGAAGAGAAAGTTATATTTATTTGTGATTGTTTTTAAGTGTGTACAATGTATGTTGATCACTTGCACCAAAAATCTACTTAAAATTAATGTACAGGTCATCCCTTGAATGAACTTAAAAGGAGGTCCTAGAATATAAGTTCCATAAAGGTCCTTAAGAAGTCATGCTGCTGAAGATGTAGCCAAGTGATAGGGCATTTTTCAATATATAAAAACCCTGGGTTCTATCCCCAATACCACAACAAGGATAGTATACAGCTCAAGCACCTTGGAGGCAAAGGAATCTTAATCCCATGGCATCTCTCACTTGTCATGTTGCTGTTATAAATTGCCTGGAATAAAAGGCAACTGAAGGAAAGAAGGGTTTGTTTTGGGCTCACACTTTCAGGGTATAACCTGTCATGGAGGGAAAGTCATGGCAGTAGGATCAAGAGGCTGCTGATCATATTGTATCCACAGTTGAGAAGTAGAAAGAGATGAGCGCTTAGGCTCAACAGGCCTTTTCCTTTGTATTTGGTCCAGGACTCCAGTCCTGGGAATAGTGCCACCACTTTTAGTGTGGCCCTTCCTATCTCCATTACTCCAATCAAGATCTCTTTCACAGACATGCCTGGAGGCTCATCTCCTGGGAGATTCTAGATCTGGCCAAGCTGGTGATCAGCATTAAGCATCACACCCATATTTCCACAGTCAGTCAGACAGACATGTAGAATGGAGGACTTAGTTCAGGGATAGATACAACACTGAGTCTCCTGAGCATTCAGGGGTCCAGCTGCACATCTATAATTGGATAATACCAGCATCACTTTTCACAGTTGCATGGGGCACAAATAAACAACAAGGTGAGTATATGTGTTCATTTGAGGTGTGATTTGTGGTGCTGAGTGTCCCACAGAAACACCCATTTGATCCTTTGACATGTATTGAAGTACTCCAGAAACCTCAAGCCCTCACTAGTAGATAACAGTCATCTTTGCCTTGGGTATAACCTTGATTCTCTTTTCTCCACAGCAAATATTTTGACAGTCATCATCCTTTCTCAACTAGTGGCCAGGAGGCAGAAGTCCTCCTACAACTATCTCCTGGCACTTGCTGCTGCTGACATCCTGGTCCTCTTTTTCATTGTTTTTGTGGATTTCCTGTTAGAAGATTTCATTTTGAGTGTGCAGATGCCTCCGATCCCTGACAAAATTATAGAAGTGCTGGAGTTTTCTTCCATCCACACCTCCATTTGGATTACGGTCCCATTGACTGTTGACAGGTATATAGCTGTCTGTCACCCACTCAAATACCACACAGTTTCCTACCCAGCCAGGACCCGAAAAGTCATTGTGAGTGTTTACATCACCTGCTTCCTGACCAGCATTCCCTACTACTGGTGGCCTAATATCTGGACTGAAGACTACACCAGCACCTCCATGCATCATGTCCTTGTCTGGATCCACTGCTTCACTGTGTACCTGGTGCCCTGCTCCATCTTCTTCATCTTGAACTCAATCATTGTCTACAAGCTCAGGAGGAAGAGCAGTTTCCGTCTCCGTGGCTACTCCACAGGGAAGACCACTGCCATCTTGTTTACCATCACCTCCATCTTTGCCACCCTCTGGGCCCCCCGCATCATCATGATTCTCTACCATCTCTATGGGTCACCCATCCAGAACCCTTGGCTGGTTCACATCATGCTGGATGTCGCCAACATGCTGGCCCTTCTGAACACAGCCATCAACTTCTTCCTCTACTGCTTCATCAGCAAGCGGTTCCGAACCATGGCAGCTGCTACACTCAAAGCCTTGTTCAAGTGCCAGAAGCAGCCTGTACAGTTCTACACCAACCATAACTTTTCCATAACAAGTAGTCCCTGGATCTCACCAGCAAACTCACACTGCATCAAGATGCTGGTGTACCAGTATGACAAACACGGAAAGCCTATAAAAGTATCCCCGTGACCCTATAGGGCTGGCACTTGTGTGCCTCTGTGTAATCTGTTTCCAGATGAGAGGGTGTCCCATGCTCTGGCTGAACAGCTCTCCTTTAAGAGTGCTAACATGATTTCCTCTCTCCACAGACTGAGCAGCTCTCAGACTGGCAGATGAGAAGAGAGGAAAGAGAAGAAAGGAAAGAATGAATCTTGTTTTCCTTTGTGCACTTCTTTTCACAAAATCACACCTACAGCCAAAGTTCCTCCTGGCTTAAAGATGCCATTGGGTTATAAATGTCACCATACTGTGACCAGTAAAGACCACAGTAGAGAAGTAGTTAGTGCTTGTACCATCTACAGCCACTAGGAACCAACCACTCAAGTGTGTGTCCACCAAGCCACTACAGTGTGTAGCTGAGCCACACTCTTCTTCCAATAGTTGAGGACATCCATCATTTCCCTGTACCATTTCCAGAAGCTAACAGGGCTGACTGGTTTGGGGTTCTTTTTCCCAAGATACTCTTTTTCCTATACAAGATTTTGGTCTCCAAGTGGCCCTAGCAGCTCTGGCTACAGAATGACATGGCATGGAAAAAAGGAAGTGTCAGATACCAACCAAACTGCTACTGGAATGTCTATGGAGAGGCTCCAAACAAACATGACTCTGTCCCTTAGAACTGGAGTCTAAGGTGTAGTTTTCTATTTGCCATAATGTATAGATTTTATGTCTCCTCTAAAACAAAGACCCTGCCTGGCGTGTAGGGGAAACAAGGAATTCTTGAGCCCAGAAAAACAAAAAATCAAGCCCACTCTTGCTACCTTTTCAATTCATCCGTGTGTGAGCTGTACACGATCCTTGCATTCAAAATCACTTCTTGCTGTGACCCTGCACACACTTCTGGGAGACTTCTTCTTTGTGTCAAGTTGTGCTAGTCCTGCGTCCTTGCTTGCTCAAGCCCTCACCAAATGCTTCCCATGAAGTGATCTCTTAAATGGAAATAATAGTTCCAGGGTCAGAAGCTACAGCTCTTCTAGTGAGAAGAGCTGCCTAGGTTCCACCACAACCCAGCTGGCATGGCCATATAAGACCCTAAGTAAGACACAACTGTCACAGGGGGGTAGTTGTGCCAATCATCGATCTATCCTTTGATGTAAGTGACTCAGTTAGGTAGTGCCTGTTATCAGTAAAGATGTTTAACTCAGATGCTTCAAAGTTGATAAAATTTATTTATTATTCTCCCCTTGCCTGTTCAATGTAAGAACAAATCTAGGGTGCAGTAGATAGGGGCTTCCCTGAAAATTACCATATGTATGTGCAGACATAGAAGGCACACACATAGACATGACTATATTAAACTGGGCCTGTGGTGTGCTTTAAAGAGGATGTCCATGCTAGAATCCCCATTATTTTGCATTTTATTTGTGCCTCTTTTTCAGATTCCCAGTATTTGTACCCATTCCTGGTTTGGAAGAAATTTTCCAAAATAATTTTTGAAACTGCATGATAGTTTTAGTGATAAAAACTAGACTAGGCACCTGAAACACTTGGTTCCATAGGCTTGATCTTTATTGCATTTTGTCCCTAAATTGGAAGGCATGCTCTGTCATCCTAGGGGTTTCTGCAGCAAAGGAATGGGATGGAAAGGGCCCTGGGGCAACACAAGTTCTAAACTTAAACCAAGGCCCTTAAATACTAACCCAGTGTACTTTGGAATTGTATTGTTCCTAATGGCATCTGTTCTTATCCTGTTAAATGATTCATGGCGAGTCTTGCCAGACTCAATGGTTAGATTCTAATGTCAGTGCAAAGGAGAATGACCTATGGGGCTGTGGTTCCTGTGCATAGTCCCTCAGGAAAGAGGACCTTTGAACACCCAAGAAGCTACATTTTTCTCCAATGTTGGAGCAGGCTGCTGATACTTTGGTTGAAGATAGTAGAGTCAGTTGGTGTTTAGGGAATGTTTTGTATTATTGTGATGTGTCTGAGAACATCAGGACCCAGATACCGCAAGCCACTACCACTGAAAAGTTTGCAGAAGTCATTCATATGAGGGATAAGCGGAGCCCTTGCTTCCATCTTGCTTGCTCCCCAGAGCATACGCTAAATGAGTGAAATGTGAGCAAAATCCCCCACATCTCTTGAATCACATTTCTTCCCCTCCCCCAAGCATGTACAACTGAATGTATGTTCGTTAGCTGTGTGTATGACACAATTCCACTGCATCCCCTATAAGTAAACATTGACCAAAGGCTATCTATGCTGAATATATATTATGTGTGTGTTTATTTATTTTTAAAAAAGTATATCTCTGAAAAATGTTAGTTTGAGCTATACATAAGCAATGCAAAGTGCAATATCTGTAAAGGTTAAGCAATTCCTTTTTGAGAATGTACAAAGAATGGAGAGTAAGACTGAGCGCTGTCTGCTCTGTGTTTTAATTGTAACTACAATGGTTAATTATTTAAAAGGTGGGTGTAGCCTGGGAATGCTTTCCCCTGACACTCACTTATTACTTTTCTTAACAGTAGAGGTTCTACCAGGTAGTACGGCAGCATCTCTCTTTTATGACACATTTTCTATTCTCTAAGTAACCCTTTAGGCTAATCCATGAAAGCACTCCAGAGAGTTGCTGCATCTTCTGTTTAAAATGCACATGGATTCTCTTTTAGGTTAGACTGTTTCCTCTCTCTCTCTCTCTCTCTCTCTCTCTCTCTCTCTCTCTCTCTCTCTCTCCAAAAGGAGCATTCATTTATTATTGATAAATAATAATAATGGACGGTGAAGTTTTTAACTTTAAAAATTACAATCCTTTTCATTCAGGACGGGTTTGGATGTGAAGCTTTGAATATTGAAGCCTGTCACATAAACAGCTGCTGCTAAGGGCAACCACCTTAGCCTGGGTTTTTGTGGTGCTTCTTTCAAAGACTGTTCACCATCACCTCCATTGTTGTATGATTGGTGTCCTTGGACATGGTGACAGTGCCATAATATACATGCCAAGTCTTTTTCTTAGCAAACGGAAGTCCAGGGAAGGAAATGAAGGGCACAGCAAACCATAAAAGATAAACCATGTGAAGGCATGAACATCCATGTTCCAAACACCTTGCAATAGAAAGAGTTATTTTGCACAGCTGGTGCCTACTTGTCCAACATGGGGAGCCTTTTGAAAGTGCATTAAGGACTCTGATAGTGACTACTACTGCTCAAAAGTGGAACAGGAGGCTACCACTGAAAAATAGGAAATGCTCATATTTTCTTAACTAGATAATATATTGTGTTTGGACTAGTTTGTATTCTAATAAATTCTAACATGGTGCACATTTGGTGTTTGCTGTTCGCATATATGCTTATCAACTGCAGAATGCTGGTTTTTATTCATATTATTTTTAATTGATAAATTGTAATTGTATACATTTATGGGGTGCAATGTGATGTTTTGATATATGTATTAAATGTGCAATGATTAAATCAAGCAAATTAATATGTTGCCTCACATATTTGTGTTGGGACATTTGAAACTTACTTTTGTGTCTATTTTGTGTCTATTTTGAAGTTTACAACACACTATTTTGATTACAAAACGTCTCCTATGGAACAGATCAACTCAAAACATTCTTCTGTCTAATTGAATCTTCGTACCCTTTGACCAACAACTCCCCATTTCTTAGCTCCCACTTTCCCTACCTTCTGGTAACCATTTTCCATTCTCTATTTTTATGGGCTCAATGGTTTTTTGTTTGTTTGGGGTCTGTTGCTGTTGTTATTGCTTCTACACATAATGATATCATATGATGTCTGTCTGGAGCTGAGTTATTTCATTTAGTATAATGTTCTCCAAATATCAAAATGCCAATGAAATTTTTAGAACAGTTTTAAATTTCCATTTTACTTATACGTTGTGTTGAATGTTAGCATAAAATAAAAGCCCAGGCTGGAAAGATGGCTCAGCCATTAAAGACTTGGCTCACAACCAAAGTAACACACACACAAAAAAAAAGAACAAGACAAAAACAAAATCAAACAAACAAAAACCCATGAGAATCCCACCTGCTTCTTTGTTGGTCCTATGGATTTCAAAAAGGTTTTGACCACAAAGTTCTGCTACCTGTAATCCTAAATTGTTCATTACTGGATGTAAATCTGTGTTCTAGTGTAATTGCATCCTCTGTGAATCTTTGGGGCAATAAGAGCTGTAATCATTAATAGAATAGCACATGGCAAAGTGCTCTGATATCCATGTCAGGCAGTGGTGAGTTCGTGTCCCATACAGACCAGATGTATGCCCTTCAGCAGCTCCTTCAAGACTAGAACCTCTTATATGGAAAGTACTACACGTTGTAATAGTTTCCATTTGTCTGCAAAGTATGTAGATGTTCTCATGGTGAGACACCTACCATTTGGAGTAGAGCATTGTGGGCTGCGTGACCTTGGGCAATGTTCACAATCTTCTCTGAGTCTCACTCTCCCCTTCACCATGGGGGCAGATCACCTTCCCAGTAAGTACCTTGTAGGATTCTATCAGTATCAGACATTTTACAGCTTCCCTTTGTACAACACTTTACAGGTAAGGATGTTAAACCCAAAGAGGTGAATGGATACCTCCAAAATGAAGCTTGGGTCACTGAGTATTTTACCCTTTCCACTGTATCTCACTGGACCATCTGAGTCATCCCCTGAAAGGTCACATTATTTTCATGACCTTTTTGTTTTTAGAGTTGGGAATATTGTCTAGCTCTGCAGCTTTTCAAGTCCAGGTCACCCAAGCATGAGATATAGTATAACTGCATCATAATTAAAATACGCAACTTGACATTTCTCTGTAAAGTAGAACTTTTCTTTAAATTGATTGAATCAGCTCTCAAACTCTCTATGCATTTTCCCACACAAACCACCATCAGTTCTGACAGCCACCCACAAACTATTGTCACAATCCATCTTTGCATCAGCTTAGAGACTGAAAGTGACATATAAGCTGAAGAAAGGTACAGAACAGCAGAACAATTGTCAAAAGGGTCACAGGATCTGTTAGCCATGCCACAGTATCCTCATTAATTTTGCTCACCAACTCAGAGAAGCAGAATAAAAGTGAGCTGATGGAGACTGAACTGTTAGATAATGATCATTTTATTAATACATTCTGCTAAATGATGGCTCAGCCTCTTGGTAGGGTGTGCAATTAATCCAAATGCTTGCCAGACACAACAAGGAGAATGAGAGACTTGTGTCTATGGGGATAAATAGATACTGTGAATATTCTGGATTTGTTGGGAGAATGTGCTATTATGATGCCCAAAAAAGAAGGAAAAGAGTTTCCCAGCTTGAAAAGAGCAGATAAGGCAACAGGGAAGGGGTGACCTTGTCATGAACTCGCTGCACAGGGTGTTACCCTGTACATGAGCTCTGATACCTACAGAACGAAAGTGACACAGTATTTCTTTCCAAGTGAGATGTAACCAGAAGAATTGAGTTAAAACTGCAGCAGGGAGTATTTGTACTAAATCCAAAGAAAAAATCTGCATGAGGATGTTTATTAATTCCACAAATGAGCTTCAATGGCAGCTCTCAGAATCCACTTATCTGCACCACAGAGAACCAAATCACACTCAGAGGTTTCGGTGTAGAGACTTTAGTCAGGAGACTCTGAACAATGGCCCTGAGCAAGACTGAAAAATCAGTAAGCACTGTTGTGACACCTGGGAAATGATGGGAAAGCCCCTCCCCCTCTGCTGTGTCATTGGATGAAAAAGTGAAATTGCAAGTGGATGAGAGCTGGCATCTTGGAAAAGGGGCCTTCCAGAAAGGGGCTCTTCCTTACTGTTGTCAGACTTAGGATGCCAGAGAGGAAGGCAATGTTTCTCCGTCTCTCTTTTCTTTCCTCCTTATGTCTACATAGATGCCTCCTGCTGCTAATGCTCAAACAGAACTCCATGGGGGAGGAAGATCAGGTGGTTCATTTTTAGTGACCAGACTCCCATGCAACATGTGAAGAGTAAGTCAAGAGTAGGATAAAACGGAAAGCAACTTCAGAATAAACAAGAAATTTTGGAGTTTTATTTTTACTATCATTGAGTTCTTCAAGGGACAGTGGGGCTCCTTAAAACAAAGCTAAGACACAAGAAATCTCCCCTTACTCAAAAGCACAGAACACACACGTTAGTAAACTCAATTCCAGTAATCTTTCTACACATTTTCCAAAAAGCACAAAATATATCATATACCTTTCAAAGCTTGCTTTAAACTTTCATGATCATAAATTTCTCATATCAATTTTCAGAATTTCCATTGCCCAGGCTATCAACTTAAATATGTCTAAAGATAGAATGCAGACATTCATTGATAACCCACTGGGCCCTGTGCATTCTTTTAGTCATTTATTTATTTGATTGATACTTATTAGAATATGCCATGTGCCAAAATCTATTCTAGTCAGTAATTTGTTATATGTACAAGACATATAAGCCTCTATGGCAGGTATTCTCCATGGAGAGAGATGGAACTGGAGAAAGCAAGTTAGATTAAAGCAGCCAGTGATGAGTGCTGAGATAAACAGAAGTAAGCAAACCAGATCAGACAGAAACATTAGATAATTCATTCAAGAAAGCTCTGTTTGAGAAGATGGCCAAAGAACTGGAGCTTGGATTAAAAAAGAAAGGAAGGAATGAAGGAAGGAAGGAAGGAAGGAAGGAAGGAAGGAAGGAAGGAAGGAAGGAGGGAAGGGAAGGAAGAAAGAAAAACAGCTACGCAAAGGGACCAAAAAAGGGAAAAGCCTTGAAATGGAAATGACCT
Organism: Cricetulus griseus; assembly: GCF_003668045.3. Classification (NCBI taxonomy): domain Eukaryota; kingdom Metazoa; phylum Chordata; class Mammalia; order Rodentia; family Cricetidae; genus Cricetulus; species Cricetulus griseus. The sequence goes on from NC_048596.1 coordinate 81,471,889, forward strand.
TGAGTACTAGTGGGAGGCCAGAAGACTAGAACTGCTGACACATCATGATCCAGTAAAGGGATGTTATGAAATAAGGCAGGGCAAGGTGGCAAGAGTCAGGTCATGCAGAGCTTTGTGCCCTGGTCAAGATCCTGAAGGGAAACCACTGGGAATCTTAAGCAAGGGATTGATGTGGTCATCTCACCTCCGTCCTCACGAGTCTTGAAGGGAAACACACTAATTTCCATTTTTCAAGTGAAAAGAAAAAACTGAATTCCATGGAAATTAAATTACATTTACTCAAAATAACAATGAGTAACTCATGAGTTGGTATTTAAGTCCAGGTCTGCCTGCTTCCAAGAGCCCCTTCAGCAGGCCACCTTGACATGTTGTCATTGATGTCCCAGGTTCCTGGTCCTAAATTAGCAGTTTGGTCCCATTAGCCTTTTCCTCATCCAAACTTGATATTTAGGTTACAGTCATCCTCAAATTCCATTAATGAGGAGCCAGAAATCATCCAGGCACAATACCCTGCGGTTCCTCTTCATGACCCAATTTGTATGTTTGATGAAATCTGGCAGAGCTAAATCTCAGCACTACAAACAAGATAGTAATAAAAAATGAAGAAGACAAAAACAAGTATAAACTTTTATGTTTTCCCTGAGTCATCCTTAGTAATAATATCTTTTATTCATAAAATTATCTTATTTTACATACCAATCCCAGTTCCCTCTCCCCCATCCTCCCACCCCCCCCACCATCTCCCCATCATGCCACCCTCCCCATCCAATCCTCAGAGAGAGTGAGGCCTTCCATGGGGAATCATCAAAGTCTGTTACATCATTTGGGACAGGACAGAAACCCTACCCCCTGTGTCTATGCTGAGCAAGGTATCCCTCCATATGGAATGGGCTCCAAAAAGCCAGTTCAAATACTAAGGATAAATGCTGGTTCCACTGCCAGCTGCCCTATAGACTGCCCAAGCCCCCAACTGACAACCACATTCAGTAGGCCTACTTTGGTCTTATGTAGGTTTCCCAGCTGTCAATCTGGAGTGGGTGAGCTCCCACTTACTCAGGTCAGCTGTTTCTGTGAGTTTCCTCAGCATGATCTTGACCCCTTTGCTCATCACTCCTCCTCTACAACTGGACTCCAGGAGTTCAGCCCAGTGTTTAGCTGTGGGTCTCTGCTTCTGTTTCCACCAGTTACTGGATGAAGGCTCTACATAGTAATAATACTTTTGATGGCATTGTTTTATGAAGGCTTCCCCCCAGAGATTTTACCCGTTGGCCTTTCTCCTTTAAGACTAGCAATTGTGTCCCTGTCCGAGGTTCTGAATATGTCCATGACAGATAAAGTGTCTGAGAAAATTCTTGGTATGAAAATAGAAAGTTGTCTTCCCTCTCCCCATAAAAAGACCCAGAATATCAGTGTGTGTGTGTGTGTGTGTGTGTGTGTGTGTGTGTGTGTGTGTGTGGTGTGTGTGTGTGTGTGTGTGTGTGTGTGTGTACCTGAATACATCAAGGTCTGAGGTCAACTGTGCCTGTCACTTTTAGGAGATGTCCACCTTGCCTTTTGAGACAGTATCTCTCATGTTAGGTCTGGACTGACCTTACTAGACTGGATGGCCAGTGAACCTCAGTGATGTTGCTGACCTCAGATCCCTAACATTCAGATTTCAAGTGCACGCCACTATGCCTAGCTTCTTACATGGCTCCCAGAGTTTGGACATCTATCTTCATGCTTGCACAAGTACTATTTGAACTGAGCTGTCTACCCATATTCAGTCATTATTTATTTTGTTAGAAGATGTAAGACTAGTTTTTTTTTTACATAATCCATTTCCACTAGGACTTTGTGCCTGTCAGCAACATCTACATCACCGGCAAGATTTTCAGAAATGTAGAACTATAACCACAGACCCAAAACCAAGCAGTAAAACAACTGAACTTCAACAGCATCACCACCTTGAGGTTCCTCCATGCATTAAGCCTGCAGTGGCCTGGCAGTGGCCTAGCACAGGCATACTTTAAACTAATGGTTCTCACCCTTGGGGAGCTTTGTAGATTCCCAATTCCAGAATGAACTACAGAAATGGGTGTAGTTCATTCCATTCCATTCAAATGTTTTCACTGTAAATAAGAGGATTTCTTCAGGTAAATGTTATATTCATGGTATAAAAGGAAGGTTTGTATTATCCATCATAGACAGAGATCATTAAAACAGATGTGCAAAAGTTGCCAACAACTCTCACCACCCTACCATTGTCTGAACTAGATATCTAATCTCTTTAGTTAAGACACAAAAGTTGGGAGTTAAAGGCCTGATGTCACCATGTTGAGACTTTCCCCTCACCTAGCCATGGCTGATAACAAGCTATAGGGGAACTTCTTTCACAATATGGTTCAGGGTTAGAAAGCCAAATCCATGCTTCTTAGCCTATTTGCACACCTCCAGTGTTGCAAGAACCACCCCTAGCGAAATGCCAGTCTATTACAGGGAACCATTACAGTGTTTTTATTTTAGTGACCCCAAGCCTCAGCTGCACTTCAGACTCACCTGGTGCTGTTAAAAACATACTTCCAGATACTGTGCTCACATGTGATTAATAAAAACCTTCTAAAAGAACCCAAGGCATCAGAATCCTCAAGATCATGCCCAAGTTATTCTGATACCCAGTCAAGACTGAGACACTCTTGCCTACTTAGTGATATTTAGTAAACCAGGAGAGCTTATGACAAATCTCCCCAAAAGTCTTCCAAGTATTCCCTCACCAATTCACATTCCATATTTGACTGAGATTTCATCATATGTGTATATCTCACAGATGAATCTTAAATGCAGATCACAACTGACTACCCATTCTGGATCTAGAACAAGCTTCAAAACAGATTCAAGGGTAGACTTGTAGGGGCTGAGAGCAGGCTCTGTTTCTGGAAAGATAGATTAGAGGATCTTGGCTGAACCCATGGTGAGTGAAATACCATCCAACTAATCCAGATATTGGAGCAAACACCCAGACAGACTGGGTTTTCATAGAAAACAGTTTTTATTATCATTTCTAGATGTTCTGCCATCCAGACTGATGCCAAGTGAAGACAGTTAAAGATGAGACTTTAGATTACCTTTGTGAAGCCAGGCTTGGAGCTAGTGTCCTGGATGGAGTATAGGGTGTGTGAATAATTCTTCCTTTTTGTGTACAGGCTAGCCTGAGAAACAAAGAGTGAAGAAACACATACATGGCAACCCTTCTCTAAATTGTACAGATCAATCAAGAATGGCAAAGGGAGTTACATTTCATGGTGTTGGAATTGGATGTGAAGTGATGGGTGGCCTTCCTTCTCCACTGAAGGCAGAGAGAAAGAGCAGGATGGAGATAAATTGACTTTTAAATGCCTCTGAGAGTAGAACAAGTAGTTCTTGCAACCAGCTAATGTAGAATCAAAAGAAGAGAACCTGGTCACCCTATACTTATGCCTCCTGGCCTAGGGATTCTAACAAAATATGGGTCTGGGAATTTCACAATCCAGAGAGACAGCCAGGTGCCCTATACTATAAAGATGCTTAAAAAAGAAAATATCCCTCATCCTCTCTCCTCAAAGTGCAGTTTGGTCATCGGACATCTCCAAAGACATGTTTCTATCTTTGGGAACAGAGATCCTTAATCTTGGTATCCTCACCTCTCCACGCTTTCACAGGGTTTCCTAAAAAGCCCTGGAATCAAAATTAATTTTAAATGACTTTAACTAACACCAAATAGGACTTTTATGAATGAACAAATATAGGACCCAAACCAGACACATGAGTCCCTGAAACTCATGCAAGCATCAGTCACCTGTGAAAGGGCCATGAAGATTCAGGTTCAAATCCTGATTTCTTTGCTATGTAGCTGAGGAATGTCAAACAAGCCTTTCTGACCCCTTAGTTTCTGCTTTGTTATCTATAAGATGGGAATAACAACACTACTGACTCCAAATGGGAATAGCTTGATTATATTTAAGATGTTAGAAATCACTAGAAACTATTGACAGATGTGTTTAAAATGCATCATATTTATTTCACTCTACAAGAATTCTGAATGTACAAAGACTTCTGTCAGCACTTGGGTCCACTTTGAGTTAATGAGGCCACTTCCAAGATAAAGGGTTTAGCTATACAGTGTCCTGGATCTCCATCTCTTCCAAAGCAGAGAAAGTATATCAGTCATTGCTATCATCCAGTGACAGTCCTTGAAAAAGACAGAGCATCAAGGGTTTGGAAGGAAAAAGGCAAGCCATCCATCACTGCATGTTCTATTCCAATGTCATGATGCAGCTCCAGTTCCAGCCTAGCTCTTTCAAACAGATCTCATCCACTGCTTGTCTCTAGAGTAGAAACTTAAACATCAGGGTGAAGTAGCCACCAATGGATCAAGGCCACTGGCCTATGTTATTTAGTTTGCTATCACTGAGTTCCAGGGAATGATACAAATGTAAGTGGTCTTATTGGTGAGTGTTAATACAGGTCACCTGTCCATGTCACACCATGTCAAGTGTGTCTCTAAGGCTCTGAGCTGGAACACAAATATCCCCCAGCAAGAGATGAGGGCTTCACATCATTATAAATTAACTTATAAATATCTGATTTCTAGGAGGCTACCAGGAAATGACTCCCACATGTCATGTGTGTGTGCCTCTAAGTGTCACTGATTACCTGGGGTACAATGCTCTTCTATGACAAGGGACAGGCCACAACCATGATAGAAAAGGGCAGGGTCTTCTCCCAAGAGTGAGGTCATCACAACATCAGCAGTCGAAAGGAAAGGCAGTCATCAAACAAGGAAACTGGAACTGGACCTGAGAGGCAGCAGAGAAGCCAATCTTCTTTGTCCTGATTTGGTGAGCCAGTTGACATGATTTTTCCTGGGGAGATGGTAAAGGTAGAGTTTACAGCCAGAAGGAAAAAAGACTCAGGCAGGCTATTCTTTCCAGGACCCACTAATGAGATAAGCCTACCTGGAGAGGTTGCTCTGCGTTTAGTGGGAGCAGCCTCCTGAAAGCTCTGTTGATTTTCCACTACAATCTCAGAACCAAAGGGTCTTGTTTTGTTCTAATTTCCTATCTGGTCTCAATGGGGCAGACACACACAATGAGTGTACCTCCAGCCAAGGCCAGCAGGGCTCAGAAGTGACAGCTCTCCTGAAAGGCAAGTTGATTCCAGCATGGGTTCCAGCTCATGAATCATCACTTCTTCCTCGAAAACGGGCCCTGTCTGTAGTCATACCCTGCTGTAAAGCTTTTATCTCCTCAGGAGTAAAGAGATTATCTCACCAAGGCTTTAAATATTCCCAAGATGGATAAGCCATGTCTGCTTCCCTTGGTCCTTGTGCTTCAAAATTGGCTGGCCTCTCTTGGGAACCCCTGCAAGCCCAGTGGACTAAAATAGAAACACACTTTTCATTTCCCTTCTCTTAATGGCAACATTGGGATGGATGTTTGGGGGGTCAATGTCCACTTTTCTCCAAAAACTTTCTTTCAGAGAGGATCTCTCCTTCTCACTCCCTGCTTAAAAACAATGCCACAGTGTCACTAGGTAGGAAGACAAGAGGGAGACGAGGGTTTAAAAAATCTTGCTTAGCAAGGTCTAGTCACTTCTTCCTTCCCCTGGATAAGAGCAGTCCCTGGTCTCCATTTTGGTGTCCTCTAAACTTTCAAGGAGTTCTCGGATTTCATGTTTCCTTCCCCAACTCAGATCATTTCCTTCACTGTCTTTTTCTGAGAATAATACAGTCATTCTTCAAAGAATTTGTGTCTTCTCAACATGCTCCAAGCACTGATGCTTTCCCCAAGCCCAGCAGTTTCATTGCTATTTATTCTGCCTCTCTGGAATGAGATGAGAAGGCAGACAGAATGTAATCAGGGGAAAATAATTTCAGATTAATTTAGATACTTTTAACTAAATTAAAATTTCCAGGTTGTTTTTGCATTTTTTATTTGTTTTGGGTTGGGGGGTTGTATGGGAGTTTTTGTTTGTTTAGGGGGAGTTTTTGCTTTGTTACTTAGCTAGTTAATTTGCTAGCACCCCACTCTCAAACACCAAAACTCTTAGAAATGTACGTGAACAAGTAGTACATGTTCAAAAGAATTCATGAAAAATTAGTAATTGCTGTTTATTGGCTCTTTTACAAAATGCACATTTATTTGGTCCATCGTTCATTGGTCTTTCAGTAATAGCCATGTTTTACTAAAAGTACCCAATGGCGCACTCATGCCTCTTATATATTCTGAAGGTTATGTTCTTATGATATCTGGATCAGTAGAATTTCAGTAAACCTAACACACACACACACACACACAGAGAGAGAGAGAGAGAGAGAGAGAGAGAGAGAGAGAGAGAGAGAGAGAGAGAGAGAGAGACAGAGAGAGAGAGAGAGAGACAGAGAGAGAGAGACAGAGAGAGAGAAACAGATTGTCATTATAATGGATGGATTCATCCTGATTCCCATGCATCTCTCAGTGTGAGCGTCTCAATCATCCATGGGAGAGCATAGAAAGATCTATGCCTTTGGCATTAGTGCTCTCCCATGGATGATAATTTACTTCTTGACCTAGAAATGCACACCCACTACTTCAACTGCTCCATGGTTGTATATTCTCTGTAATGCCAGGGAATATTTATGCTGTTTGCCACATATCATCCTATGAATGGTTTAATAGGCTTTGTGGTGATTTTTGGTAGTCTCAATTTCATCTTCTTTGCTAATTTTCAAGTTTAAGTTCTGTCATTGGAATGTTTCAAGTCCCTCTTAATTCATGGAGAATTCATCTTGGTGACAGAAATATCTCCATTAAGAATGATAAATGAGAAACTTTTGCTTTTCCCTAACAGCCCAATACAGTTGACATTCCTCATTGAGCTACTAATAATTCTCTTGATGAAAATAGCAATGTTTCTCATGCTAATAGATTTAACATTTTACTTTTATTGTGGACATTAAGCACCTTTTCTTTGATTGTTTAAAAATGCTTTTCAGAGACTGTTCAGATAATTACCCAACTTAGGAAACAATGATGGGTAGGAAAGCAATGGTGTTTTTAATTTTTTTTAGTTAAGGTGAATGACTCACCAGTGAGCTGGCTAAGTTCATGAAGATGTATTGTATTCAGAACACATAAAAACTCCAACTACTTTGAGAGTTATAGATGAATAATTTACTTCTTGAATTTCTTGCAGAATTGTTGTGATTGTTGACAGCATTCAGCCCTTCTTTGTCACCAGCATGATGTGACATTTCACTTATTGCTGTCCTCCAGAAAGCTGTCCTCTGCACATACCACCTCAAGCCTCCCTCATGTGACCATCATTAAGTTTACAAGGCAAAAACTTCATCTGAAACCGGACTAACCTTGAACCCATTGTTATAGCCAGGAAAAGTGTGTAATCCCACAATTTGGGGTGTTAAGACAGGAGGATTGAGGGTTAGTGAATAGCCTAGATTATATAATGACACTTTGTCTCACAAACTCAAGGAGCAAGAGGAGGGATAATTGTGAGAAGACCTAAGAAGAATGTGTGTTTGTTTGTCCATTCATCTAGTTTGCTTTAGCATCAAGCGGAAAACCACTGCATTAGGTTTTAGTATACACATCTAAAGATTGGAAGGAGTTCATGATTCTGCACTAGCAGAATCAGTGAACTGGAAAGAGCACTGATGAGGAAGAGGTGAGCACAGCCACAAACTTCTTGAGTTTAACCATAAACTTCTTGAGTAAGACCTCAGCATCTCTCCTGTCATCTAAGATGTGAGAGGATTGACTCAAGAGAGATCCATGCACATGCAAAAGTTTAGCACATGCTCAAAAGAGAGTACAGATCCATGACAAGCTGATGTAAACAGAAATGCCTCCAAAGTGGCAGGGTTATTTTTATAATCTTGTGTTTAGCTATCTTTTCTTAAAATAATACCAAAAACTAGGAAAGGGAGTAAAAAGACAGACTGATTCGTGTAAAAATTATGATGGAAAGCACCATCAATCTATTTGTGCAGGAGACCATGTACATATATATTAAATGACAAGAGTTAATATCCTCAATATACAAAACTGATTATGAATCAGAAGATAAAAAAAAACTCTTTAAAGGTCAAAAAGATATTTGTAAAATATCAGTCATAAAATAAGAAGTACCTATGGATATAATATTCAAAGGCAATGAAAACATTATTCCGAAGATATCTTTATTCTTTATTCCCACATTCATTGTAGCATTGTTTACAATTGCCAAGACATGAAACCAAGTAAGTGGCCATCAATGAATGAATAGAATATAATCTCTCATTCTCTCTCTCTTTCTCTTTCTCTCTCTCTCTCTCTCTCTCTCTCTCTCTCTCTCTCTCTCTCTCTCCCTGTGTGTGTGTGTGTGTGTGTGTGTGTGCATGTATCTGTGTGTGGTATGTGCAATGAAATACTATAAAGCTTTAAAAATAGAATTCCACCATTTGTGACAGGAATGGACATGAAGGGCATTGCGCTGGATGAAATAAGCCATCCACAGAAGGAAGGATGCTGGTGTGCAGTCTTGCTGAGAAATAGAACATGAAAAAGTCAGTCTCACACAACAGAGGATAGTGCTTAACAGAGGTTGGGAAAGGAAGTAGATGGACAGAAGCTGTCAAGTGGGTACAAACTACAGTTATATAACTGTAACCAGCAGCACACGGTACAGCAGGGTGCCGCAGTCAATAATAATATACTGTGTGTTTCCAGATAGCTGGAAAAGAGGATTATCAATATTTCATTATAAAGCAATGACAGATGTTTGAGATATTGATACAGAAAAAGTGATGACAATCAACATATGAAAAACTTAGCACTTCTTCAAAAATACACAACAAAAGAGCATTGTTTCCTGTGTTTGCAGGTACCTCCATACCTATGGTGAGTGAGGGTGTCCATGAGCACTGTTTGTGCTCACTCAAATGCTTGTAGCCTTTTTGAAAAGAGGCTACCAGCAACTATTACAATTTCAGATTATTTAGTAAAAATAATGTTTGAGGACTGGCCTGGGGGCCCATCAATAGAAAATGCCTTAAATAAGGTAGAGTGTACCTCCATAAATGAAAAGCATTATGCAGCTGTTTAGAAATTATTAAATAAACTTGTTTGTGTTCATGGCAGAAATCTGTATTATATTTCCAAGTAAAACAAATAAAAAGGATAATGTTATCTCACCTTGTTTTAAAATAAAATACATCGTGTGTGTGTGTGTGTGTGTGTGTGTGTGTGTGTGTGTGTGTGTGTGTGTGTGTTGTACATTGGTATCTTAAAAATTGACCCCAAATGTTAACATGAGAATAAAATATGGTCTTAGTTTTCGCTAATTGTAAACATCTCATTTTTCTATGGCCATGCATCCACTTTTTTATAAACATAAACCTTATAATTTATAAAACAGGGAGGTAGTTTCCTTTAGATAAATTATGAATGGGTCTAAAAACGTGTATATTGGATCCTGTAATAAGTGTATGTCACTGAAAACATTTTAAATAATTTTCTGGAGATCATTAGCCTAATACTCACTAGTCATAGTCATTAAACAGTTTTGGATAAACAAATAATGGGTGCACAGATGGATAAGTGCATGGGTGGATGGGTGCATGGGTGGATGGGTGCATGGGTGGATGGCTGCATGGGTGGATGGCTTCATGGATGGATGGCTGCATGGATGGATGGATGAATATGTGGGTAGATAGTTATGTGAATGGTTGGGATGCATGTATAGGTGTGTGGTTGGATGATTATGTGAATCCATGCAAGTATAGACCTTGCAAGGACAGGTGTACATGAATTTTCAAAGAATATTAATGTACTTTCATTGGTGACCTAATAATTAAAGTTTAACTCTGGAAATAGGTTGTGCTCCAACAATGAAAGGATTCTCAGTTACAGTAATGACTTCTTGCCATAATGGATGGAAATTCTTGAAACAGTGAGCTGACAGGAATCCTTCTTCCCTTCAAATGGTTCTCCAGAAATTCTATCACAGTAAAATAAAAGTCACTAACGGAGGTGGGTGGGGATACTTAAAAGGTGTCAGTGCATTGCTTTATAACCATATGATTCTTTATCCAGGTGTATACTCTAGGAGGAAAGTCTCACATGTGCACCCAAAGAGATGTGTTTTGTGTTCACTGCATCACTGTTGCAGTAGCCAAATAAATGGAAGCAACCTGTTTGTCTAGCCACAAAATAATGAGTAAATCAATGCAATAATATACCACACTGCAAATAAACTAATACCACTCATATCACCAAGATAGACCTGGCCCTAGTCAGCTTTAGCTGTCAAGTCAACATAGCATAAGAGTCAACAAATGGAATCATAACAGAGATTTCCAAGATCAAATTGTCCTTGACCTTGTCTGTTAGAAATTGTCTTGATTGATGACTGATGTGGGAGGTTCTGGCCCACTGTGGACAGCACCATCCCCAGGCAGGAGAGCCCCTGTGATATAAGAAAGTTAACTGATCATGAGCCAGAGAGTAGGGTGAGTCAGTAAGCAGTGTTCCTCTATGGTTTCTGCTCCAGGTTCCTGCCTTGAGTTCCTGCCCTGACTTTCCTCTGTGAATAACTTGTTACCTTGAAGTACAAGCCAGATAAACCCTTTCTTTATTCCCTCAGATTGTTCTGGGTCAGAGTGTTTTATTACAACAACAGAAAAACAAACTAAAATAGATGTCAAAAAAGGAAATGCTGGAGGTTGACAATACATGTGATATGATTCAATTTATCTGAAGTTTCCATGCCTGCAACATCAATGGAGATGCTAAATTCTAAACCTTTAGTAGTGCTGGCTTCTTAGAAGCAAGAGAAGATAACACAGAGACAGACACACAAGGCTGCAACTCCTTCTGATAGGTTTCATCACTTATACAAACAAGGCAAAATGTCAAACTATCATAAGTGTGCCCACTGTTATTTCTTATGACTTTCTGTGTACTTCCTACTTCTTATAATAATGTGGCAGATATATCCTAAAATAATTTAATGAGTCTTGTTTATGTAATCCCCTCCCTTTGAGGACAGACAGAACCTAGATCTGGTTAAAGTGAATATCCTCTTTTTAGTATTGGTGGCTGAGCTCAGAGCCTGCCACATGCTGGATAAGTGCTCTACCACTAAGCAACAGTCCTGACCTCTTTTTTATTTTTTTTTTTTTTTGAGAAAGGGCCGCGTAAGTTGTTCAGGTTGGCCTTGAACTCACTGAAGTCTAGGCAAGTAATGGGATTACAAACCTGCACCATCCACCAATCCTGAGACTGTTGTGTACCCCTAGACATTCCCCTCGCTCACTCCAATAAATTCCCTGCCTATCAGCCCCTCCAGGTCCTTCTGCCTCCACACACTGTGTTGAATGGACAGAGGGCCTGAGTTAATATAGCTAACTCGTTAAATAATAAAAGACTCTTTGCTTTTGCATCAACAAAAACCCTGCACCATCAGTCCTAGCTTTATGTTTAATACAGTTTACTAACACACAGCAATAGTACATACTTAAGGAGTACTTGTGGTACTCCTGCACATAAATACAATGTGTAATGATCACACATAGGTGATTGGCATTCCCATCTGTTCAAGAATTCATCATTTATTTGATTGGGGATTCTTTCTATTCAATATTTTAAATAGCCAATTAATTGTTGTAAACCAAGGTTATACTAAAGAGCTATAGGACAACAGAAGTTCTTCCTCCAACCCAAGAGCATCCTTGTATCAATTAGCCATCCTGTCTCCATCCCCTTCTCTCACATACTTCTCAGGCTTAAGTGACTGAGGTTATATTCTCTCTTGTTGTGAGACTGACATTTTAATTTCCACATATTTGTGAAAACAGGTAGCATTGGTAACTATCCATTCTAATCAGTAGAATAGGGCAGAAGCAGTGAACATCACTCCTGTGATAAGGTATATCTTATGGCTGGACACACCTACAATAGCTTCATATAATATAATTCTCTGCCTGGACAAACTAGACTGGCATAATTGAGTTGAATTTGAAAGCAAGATGTCATTATATAAGAATGCCATATAGCAAGGAACTAAGGGTAGCCCCTCTAGAACCTGAGAGCCACCCCTTAGTGATGTCACCAAGAATCATAGGCTCACTGACATATAGTTACCAGGAAATAAATTCTGGCAGCAACCTGACTGACTTGGAATCCCATTTACCCCACCCAAACTCCATATGAGGGAAGAGGGTGTAATTCATTCAATAAAAGGCTTGCTATGCCATCATGAGGGGCTGGGTCCTGCCCCCAAAACCTGTATCAAAAAGCTGGATGTGGTAGTATATTCCTGCAATTCCAGCACTGGGGAAGAAGAAATAGTCAGATCTCCTCGTTTCATCGACCAGACAGCAAAGCTCTGGAGCAGTGAGAGTCTCTGACCCAAAAAAAAAAAGGAGGTGGATGGTACCTGAAGAACAACGCTTGAGGTTGACCTCTGACTTTCACACATAAATGCAGAATGTGAGTGTGCACCTGCATGTGAACACATGTTCACATGTGCTTGCACACACACACACACGCACACACACACACACACACACACAGAGAGAGAGAGAGAGAGAGAGAGAGAGAGAGAGAGAGAGAGAGAGAGAGACTTCAGGTGAGAACACAGTCCAGTCAATCCCTTGATTTCAGCTTTTGTTGATCAGTTTCCCACCACTCTGACAAAATGCCTGACGATGTTTATTTGAAAGAGTAAAGGCTTTTTTTTATAAGTGTTGCTGGCTTCAGTCACTGGTTGTCTGGAACATTGCTTTGAAGCCTTGGTGGGACTGAACATTGTGGTGAGGAACAGGTGGGGGACCAAAGCTGTGTGCCTCATGATAACTAGGAAGTAATGGGAGAGGAAGAAGAAGGGCCAGGATTCCAAATCTCTGCAAGGGCACACTCCCAATCCCAACTTCCTTCTACTGGGCTCCGTCTTTTAAAGTACCTACCACTTCCCTATAACACCACCAGATCAAACCACCAATGCGTGATATTTAGAGGATATCCCAGAATGAAAGTCTAGCACAGCCTCCAGAGACCCAAGCAGAGGGCAGGCAGGAGTGTTTAGTATCTGCACCTGGGAATCAAGGTAGCAGAGCTCATCAGTAGCGATGTTCTAAGGTAGTCAGTGTAACTCATCACTGAACAACTGAGAATGAATGCAAATAACATATCTGTGTATATATTGAGGAGACCGAGGATTCCCAGAAAGTCCCAGAAAACTGTGATGTCAAAATGTCCAAGTTTCATGAACAGGGAAGTAATTTGCAAGACTAATACTCCAAAGGCCAAGGTAGAGGATGACCTAGGCATCCCTTTTAGCGTCAGTAGATTCAGAACACTGGGCAGGGCAAAGTGAAGGCCCGTAGGTAAGAAGGCAACATAAAATGATGAGTTTGAAACAGCTAGCCTAGATGTTTAACAAGAGGTAAGTAACATTGTAAAGTATGGGGCTTCTTTGAAGGAATGAGGCTGGCCACAGCTAGCTGGGTGTCTCAGGAGTTCTTTTTGATACTGTGGTTCATTTCAATGGTTCTCAAGTCTTAATGTACACAAGAACTATCTAAATCACTTTCCAGAAGAACACAGTCAGGATATAGCCAAGCAGTAGAACGCTGTTTAACAGTAAAAGGGGACAAGTACCAATAAGTGGATGCATCTCAAAAATTAGCATCTGAAGAGATAGCCCAGTGATGAAGAGCATTGGCTTCTCTTCCAGAGGACTCAGGTTTGATTTCCAGCACCCACATGACAGCTCACAACTACCTGTTACTCTAGTTCCAGGGGATCCAATGCAGGTACCAGACTGTGGTGCACATATATACATGAAGACAAAACATTCATACACATAAAACAATAATAATTATTTTTGAAAACATTGTGCTGAATGGAAACAATAAGCAAAAGATCACTGCCGTGTGAATCTATTTATGTGAAATGTCATAAATAAAGGAGTAAAGGCAAGTCTGTAGAAATAGAAAGTAGACCAGTGGTTGCCTGGGATTGAAGGTGGGAATAACAGTTTACTAAAGTTATTTTCAAGTTTACCATGAAACAAACTTTCCAACCCAATTATCCCCAGGTCCCTGGCAGTCTGTTTTTCTAGTATGTTAGCTTTGTCTCCTCATGGCTCCTCAGATTGATACTTGGGTATGACATACCATTGAGGGTAACAGTCAGCTGACTCTTTTTCATGGTAATTTGCAGACAACCTTACTGTGAAATTTAGGAATAAAAAATACTTCCAAATCTTTTTTCTCACAAGCTGCTTCCAACCAATGCTGGAGACACATACAAACCCCCAAACAGCAATGTTCTCGAGTGTGTGTGTGTGTGTGTGTGTGTGTGTGTGTGTGTGTGTGTGTGTGTGTGTTCACATGTAAGGTTCAGGTGTGAGTGCATGTGTGCATGAGCTTGTGGAGGACAAAGGTCAACCTCAGATGTTCCTGAAGAGTCATCTACCTTGGCTGTTGAGAAAGGGTCTCTCATTGTCTTGGGGCTCATTAAGTAGGTTAAGCTATCTGCCCAGTGAGCTTCAGGGATCCATCTATGTCTGCCTCTCCAGCACTGGGTTCTGGAGGGCATATTCAGGTCCTCATGCTGGCACTGCGAGCACTTTACTATCTCCCTGTCCCTCTGAATTTACAGCTTGAAATATTGTTTGATCTCATGCTTCCTAACTACAACATTTGAGTCTGTGATGACCAAACTGTGACTTAAGGGCATGTGCTTCTAGGAAAAGGCACGAATAGATAGATGTTTCTCATTGAAGGGCGTGAGAGAGAGCGGTGAGCTGAAGGCTTCTTGGCTTGTTCTAGGCCTGTAGGGATGGTGTATAGATTTCAAGGGGTTTTCACATAGATGCTATTCCACTTTCCTGTGCTGATGGATGATTATGAAAATCTATCTTCATCACATTGTCCTGCTCTTCCAGAAATAAACACAACTCTCTGTATCCAGATACTCACACTCCTTTAGCTCAGACAAACCTGAGAGTTAGGTGGGTTAAATTTGCTATACAGTCCAGACCTGGACTTTTTTTCTAGGGTGTGTGTGTGTGTGTGTGTGTGTGTGTGTGTGTGTGTGTGTGTGTGTGTATTATTTAAATTAGAAACAATCTTATTTTACATATCAATCCCAGTTCCTCTCCCTCCCATCCTCCCATGCCCTTCACCAACCCTCCCCATCCAATCCCCATCCACCCCCTGGAAGGATGAGGCCTTCCATGAAGGATCATCAAAATCTGCCAAGTCATTTGGGGCAGTGCCTAGTCCCACCCCATCTAGACTAAGAGAGTATCCCTTCATGGGGAATGGGCTCACTTGGGATACATCCTGGTTCCACTGCCAGAGGCCCCATAGACTGCCCAGTCCTCCTAGCTGACACCCACATTCAGGGGGCCTGGTTTGGTCCTATGTTAGTTCCCCAGCTGTCAGACTGAGGTCTGTGAGCTCCCACTTGCTCAGGTCAGCCGTTTCTGTGGGTTTTTCCAGCATGGTCTTGACCCCTTTGTTGGTCACTTCTTCCTCTCTGAAACTGGATTCCAGGAGTTTGAATCAGTGCTTAGCTGTGAATCTTTGCTTCTGCTTCCATAAGCTACTGGATGAAGGTGCTCACCAAAGGACTAGCTCAGAATAAGTCTTCATCTATCACAACTGGTGAGGGAGGCAACCATCTCCCAGGAACGGCTATTCATTTCCTTCTTCCTAACTCTTGCCTGTGAGTCAGTCTAGGAGCCTGCAAGAGTTAACCCAAGATATGCACACATGCACACTCAGACACATGCACGGACTTGTCTTTTGATTCCATACCCAAGGCAGCAATGGAGATGTACCCTGACAACAATCCCTAATTGCATTTTCTTTCTGAAAGGGGTCTGGTGCCAGGCATCTGTGGTCCAGTGCTACGTGACAGCAAAGCTGTCACCACTGCAGGAGGCAGAAGCCCTGGTACTGTGCAGCTCCAGGCAGACCCTGAGTGTCCATCCCAATGGCTGTTCTCACCCTAGAAATGGAGCAAGAATCCTGCGCAGGGCTGGGACAAATAGGAATTCTGGAATTAATCTCCATCTCAATGACTCTTGAGACTGGGGATAGAAAGAAAAGAGACCAGAAATTTCCAAGACATCCTGGGATATAGAATACACTGCACTGTGATTGGGAAGAGAGAGTTCTTTGTTTTAAGAGACAAGTGCCAGATTTAGGGATCAAGCTCTGAAATCACATCCAGGGTGGCTTGGGCCAGGTCCCCAGCTGCTCATGTACCAGTGAGCTCAGCTCTGGGCCAAGACAATTTTATTTGCATTATCAGATAAGAACATGTAACCAAAGTACTCAGTCATCAGTACCTCAAACATGGTAGAAGCCTGATCATTGGTAGCTATGAGACTAGAATGACTCATCCTTTCAAACTTTCCATGTATCAGGTAAGGTTCCTGCTCAGAAACTTGAGATGACAACCTAGGCTGAGTCTCTGCCTGTATGAAGTGTTATAGCATGATCACAATAGGTCCGTAAGGTCAAGATATCTTTATTGAGATAAATACCAGCCAAACGCAAGCCAGAGCATGCCCAGGGCAGCCGAGCAGTGAGGGCAGAGAGAGAAGGGATTCCCATGTGCTCTGCAGTCCCTTAAGAGCCCATCCCGCATCATCCTGATCTCACCTTGACCACGCCTTGACAGGTGTGGTCAGGCACACCTGTGGCCAGCCTCTAACAGGCATGGCTTACTGTCTCCTACAAAGTGTGTTATTTACTTTTTCTGCCTTTTTTGCTGTGACAAAATGCCATACCATTGATCCCCCATCAGAGGCCTCACTCTCCCTGGGGAGTGGATGGGGAGTGGGATGGGGGGTTGATGGGGAGAATGGGAGAATGGGAGGGAGAGGGAACTAGGATTGGTATGTAAAATAAGATTGTTTTTAATTTAAATAAAACTTAATAAAAAAGATGCCCTACCCAAAAATACTAAAGGAAAGAAGGAAGAGTTTATTTTTACTCATGATTTGATGGATAGAGTCCATCATGGTGGGATAGATATGGAGGCAGGAAGGAAGAAAAGCTTGTCACCTTATGTCCACATTCAAGAAGTAAGAGAAATGAAAGCCGGTGCTCAGTTTGCTTGCACCTTCCCCTTTCCAACCATTAGGATGATGTCACCCACATTCAACATGGGGTTTTTGTCCTCAGTCAAGCCACTCTGGACATGCCCTCACAGACATACCTAGATCTTTTTCCCTCCAAGCCTTCTCCCTGGCTCACAGCCTGTGTTTTGAACAATTAGGAGGTGCCCAGTCATCCTGGAGCTGTCCAGGGCTTAGTACTGAAAACCCTAAGTCCTTGGAAACCTTCAATTCTGGGCAAGCCAGCACAATTCACTTGACCAAATGCAATACATTGTCATGAGACCAATTGAATTTCACTATGGTGAGGTGAGTTCAATAGCAAGAACACTGTGACTGGGAAACAATAAAAGGAATTAAAAGAGACTTTAATATAAGGCTCTTGAACAAGACATCATCCAAGATGGGGCAGGAGTGATACTAGCAAGTTTTTCCCACTGGATAAGCTATGGGGCAGGAGGCTTTTATGGGGGCAGGGGGAAAGTCAACAAATGGAATATGAACAAAATCCCAAAGTGAAAAAAATATTAAGTTAGGGAATCGACGGACTAAAATCCAAGGAAATAGGCAGCCAGCCACACCCTGGAGGTGTGAAAGCTTAATGGCATCTGGTACTCAGAACTGAAGTTAAAGAAGAAACCCCATGGGGAAAATCTTGAATAAGAATAAAGACCCCAAGAAATAACAAAATGAAGATATTTAGAAATGGGATCCCTGGATCACCTGACATCCAAGACTGCTCTAGTTAGCTGCTCCTTTTCTATATTTGATGGGCAATACCTCACTAATACTAATTGTTCCCAGCTGCTTTGAAGTGTCCCCTACAGGCTTGGGAAATAGATATTAGCTAGTCAGCTGATGAGCATTTGGGAAGTGATTGGATCTGGGGACTCTGACCTAATCAACAAATCAATCACTTAAAAGATTTGCAAGTGATGGCATTACTGAGAAGTTGTGAAAAGCAAATGGTGAGGCCTAGTTGGGGGTCACTGGGGTGTCATAAGGACTATATCTCACATTGACATTTATCTATATTCTCTTTACTTTGCATTGTGGCTGCCATGGAGTGAGTATCTCTGCTCTAACCACATTCTCCCTGGCATGATGAATTGAAACCTCTGAAAGTAGAGACTAAATAAGTCCTTCCTCCCTTCAGTTGTTTTGCTCAAATATTTGTCAGAGTAAGACTAATTAATATACTAGTTGACTCTGCCAGTCATTCAACAAACACACCTTTCCTTTGCTAGTTTTCATACTAAGCACTGACACTTCTTTTCCTTCCCATCTCTTTTCACAGCTTAAGACAAAGACCTGCAGCAAGATCTATCTACTGTTGCAATAGAGTAACAGCTGTTATGTAAGAACTAACCACTTTCTGATTGGACGTAAGACATGCCCCACATCATGGAATTTCAGGCCTGGTACTGTAGTCTTAGTCAAAAGTCCATGACTAGAGAGGTCATAGGCCCTAGTATAAAGTCTGTTGTTGCTGTATTACCACATCATTATGCTGCCAAATTTCCTTCTAAATATTTATGCTTCTAACCACAGATCTAGGCTGATCTTGCTCAGAGAAGCTTCTGTGTGTTTAGACATCAGTCAGTATAAAGATACATAATTGGTCAAAGTTCTAAGAACAAAGACTGAGTGCTTTGACATACGTGGGACATCTGCATTAATGCAACCACCTCTAAGGCTCGGGAAATGTCATGAAAGAGGATTGAAGAATGCAATAGCTGAAGGATGAGGATGAATTCTGTGATGCTGTCTTCTGGGCATGACAAGGTCATCACAGTCATGAAGTCACAGCAGCTGTAGTTACCTGTACAATAGCTACACAAGATCAAACCAGCCAAGTTCCTGGCATAGACAAGGCAGATGATATCCAGGCCCCATCATTGACTGAAGATCTTTTAGCAGTGGATGATTGCTGCAACAGAATAACTCTTTTTTGAGGACATGGCTACCTATAAGTTTCCCATTATCCAGTGGATGGCCTCACACCCTTACACTTGTGGGCAGCAGTAACTGAACTTGATGTTATCCATAACAAAGATGGAGAGTTTGGAAAGGAATATGGGGTACACTAGGGGTTCTATGGGGGGAATCAGAGGAGAAAGAGATAAGGCTATGAGAAGATAACATTGATGGCACCCTGATTTTGGACCTCCCAGCATCCAGAACTGTGAGAAAAAAATTCTGTTCTTTATATATTGCTGTCAGGATGCTGTGGAATGCCAACCTTTGAGCATAGCAGCCATGACTACTATCTCCATTAGAGCATCTGCGATTACCCACAGACCTCCATACAGAAAGAACAGGTGAGGTAGTCATTAGACCCTGACATGGGCTGCCAGCCATTCCCTCCAATACCCAATTCCAACTTTATGCAATTCTTTCCCAGCTACACAAGGTCACAGGAGGTGCTACGGTGTATAGAGGATGGAGGTGGACTGAAGATGAACTCTATCTGTGAAACCATAAGTCACCTTCCACACTAGGGTGAGACATGCACATGTTTGGGGGTCACCCATGCTCCAATAAGTAACCCCTCATCCATGCTGCCATAGGTAAGACTAATAGGCTTGTTGATTTAAGTGGTGCTTTGGTCTTTCATTGGTTCTATATCTGGAGTAAGATGTTTGCTCATTCCTCCCCAGGAAAATCCCATACAACAAGGACTGAGACATTTCTGTGTTGATATCACAAAAAGGAATTAAGTTAGAAGTGTTAGGTTGCTGGCAGAAGGTTGGGAGGACAGGACAACAATATACAGAGATTCTAGACTAGGGATAATTCCAAAATCACATTGCAGACTTGGAAGGTGAGGATAGTGCCCCAACCCTGCCATCCTTTGGGTGGAGGTCCTGAGAGCTTTGCAACCAGTGAGGTTTGGATCATCCAGTTCTGGGACCCATAAGATGAAGATACCTCAAACCAGGAAGAGACACATTACAGCAACTGAATCCTTACTACACTTTCTTTGAAACTGCTCGCTGAGTGTCTACTCAGTGTCTTTCTTGCTCCAGGTATTAGAAATGCAAAGATGAGAAAAACAAGTTTACTGTCCTCCCAGGCCCAGGATATATGACAAGGACCAAAGAAGCCCATGAATCCAGACTAGTGGGACAAGCCCTTTGGCCGGAGCTGGGAGACTTAGATCATGTTCCATCAAAGCCTTATTAAGAAATACAGAACACATCTCCTTGAGTCTCGGTTTTCTCACCTGTAAAATGGAGACAAGCAAAATTCTGCAGCTCACTGGACAAGATTCTCTCTAGAGAGATAAAGTCATGCACCATGCACACATGGGCAGCATTAATTGTCCAGTTTCATCATCACATTTTCATACATGTACATAATATACTTTGATCATATTCACTAAGTTTCATTGGGTTTGTTCCTTCACATGAACATGGTAAAGACATGTTTCAAGGAGTATGAGTATATGTTGTCAATTGATATATGTGGTGGTTTGAATGAAAATGGCTCCCAAAGGCTCACAGGGAGTTGTAGTACTGGGAGAGGTGACCTTGTTGGAATAGGTGTGGCCTTGTTAGTAGAAGTATGTCATTAGGTCTAGACTTTGGGATTTCAGAAGCCTAAGCCAGGCCAAATGTCACTCTTTCTTCCTGATGTCTGTCTATCTGGATGTAGAACTCTCAGTTATCTCTCCAGCACCATGTCTGCCTGTATGTTGCCATGCTTTCCACCATGGCAGTAATGGACTAAACCTCTGAACCTGTAAGCCAGCCCCAATTAAATGTTTTCCTTTATAAGAGTTGTCATGATCATGGTGTCTCTTCATAGCAATAAAACCCTATATAAGACACTATACTACTTAAAAATGTCCCTCCCTCTCCCACTGTCTTAGTTGGGGTTTTTATTGCTGTGATGAAACACCATGAGCAAAGCAACTTGGGGAGGAAATAGTTTATTCAATTATTCTTCCATCACAGTTCATCATCAAAGGAAGTCAGGACAAGAATTCAAACAGGGCAGGAACCTGAAGGCAGGAGTTAATGCAGAGATCATGGAGGGGTGCTGCTTACTGACTTATTCCCCATGGCTTGCTCACCTGCTTTCTTATAGAACTGAGGACCACCAGCCCAGAGATAGCACCACCCAAAATGGTCTGGGTCCTCCCACATCAATCACTAATTAAGAAAATGCTCCACAGGCTTGCCTACAGCCTGATATTATGTAGGTGTTTTCTCAGTTGGGGCTCCCTCTCTCAGAAGACTCTAGCTTGTGCCAAGTTGACATAAAACTAGCCAGTACAACCATCAACCACTGACTTTTTATATACCCTCAGAGAGAAAGAGAACCACATAAAACTGGTCCCCTTCATGACAGGGTGCTGAGCCCAATGTGGTAAATTTGTTCAGGTAATCACAGCTGCTTCGAATTCAAAACTTCAATATGTCATGTCCAGAAGTCAGTGTTCCACACCTCATCCTGCCTCCCTCCAGATC
This sequence comes from Cricetulus griseus, assembly GCF_003668045.3. Classification (NCBI taxonomy): domain Eukaryota; kingdom Metazoa; phylum Chordata; class Mammalia; order Rodentia; family Cricetidae; genus Cricetulus; species Cricetulus griseus. The sequence continues at coordinate 81,493,497 of NC_048596.1, forward strand.
GTAAATTCTTTCCACCACAAAGTCTTGAGCAGTGTCCTATTTACAGCCAAGCACTCACCAGCCATTTGTTCTCAGTACTTTGAAAAGTTACATGCCAGACAGTGGTGGAGTATGCCTTTAATCCCAGCACCTGGAAGGCGGAGGCAGATAGATTTTAAGACAAGCCTGGTCTACAAAGTGAGTTCCAGGACAGCCAGGACTGTTACACAGAGAAACCCCTTCTCAAAAAACCAAAAAAGAAAGAAAGAAAGAGAGAGAGGGAGGGAGGGAGGGAGGGAGGAGGGAGGGAGGGAAAGAAAAAGAAAGAAAGAAAGAAAGAAAGAAAGAAAGAAAGAAAGAGGAAGAAAGAAAGAAAGAAAGAAAGAAAGAAAGAAAGAAAGAAAGGAAAGAAAGAAAGAAAGAAAGAAAGAAAGAAAGAAAGAAAGAAAGAAAGAAAAGAAAGATTATGAGTCTCTGTAATCACTGCTCTTATCACTGTAAAAAAAGAATGAAAGGGAAGGAGGGACACAGCGAGGGAGAAAGGAAGGGATGGAAGGATAGAGGGAGGAAGAAAGGCAAAGAGAGGAAGAAGGAAGGAAGGAATGGAGGGAGGGAGGGAGGAAGGAAGGGAGGGAAGAGAGGGAGGGAGGGAGGGAGGGAGGAAGAAAGGGAGGAAGGAAGGGAGGGAAGAGAGGAAGGGAGGGAAGAAAGGGAGAAAAGGGAGGGAAGAAAGGGAGGAAGGAAGGGAGGGAAGGAGAGGGAGGGAGAGAGGGAGGGAGGAGGGAGGGAGGAGGGAGGGAGGGAGGGAGGAAGGGAGGGAGGGAGGAAGAACCTTTCCTGACCACAGCTGATAGAAGCACTGTTTTATGGGCATAAACATCACCATTTAAAAGGCAGCTTTGTGAGCACATCTTGTCCACTTAGCAAGATGAGCTTCCCACTAAGTCCTAGGGCCTCCCAAGCCACAGGCTTTTGACCAGGTTTATGATATTGCATGTGAATTCCCTCCTGTAAAATGGTCACCAAATTCAATCAGAAAGTGGGTGATTACTCCATAACAGACTTGCCACTATTGTGCTATGGGCCTGGCTAGTCAGTTACACAAGTGTGACTGTAGATGACAATCCTCCACACCAGAGTATTCATAGAACCTCTGGTACTATGAGAGATAGCCAACAGGACAAGAGCTTTCATCCTATTTCCAGCTTGATTTGTCTATGTCTCATGAACAAGGCATGTGGAATCTTCAGTAATAGGGTCCTGCCATCAGTTATATTTAGTTCAGGTGGGGAGCAGTGTCATTGTCTTGAATTGCTTAGGGGTGACTTAGAGGTCTCCCTGACCAACAACACATAAGGAGGTAGCTCACTCCTGGTACTTGTGTTTTCAATTAATACATTTTATTTTTAATTAAATTATATGTGGTAAATTAATTAAATAAGAGAGGGAATAAAGCAGAGGTCGTCAAAATTTTCCTGTAAAGGTCCAGAGAACAAATAATTTATGGGACACATGATGTCCATCAAAACTACTTACTCTACCTTAACAGTACAAAAACAGCCATGGCAACAGGGAAACAAATGGAGTGTGTGTTATGAAAACCATCTACAAGTACAGAAGCTGTATGAATTCATCTCAAGGGATGGAGTGTGCTGGTCCCTGGCAGAAAGTAAGAATCAAACAACTCTTATTCCCTTCTCTTACATGAGAGATAAGTACTGTCAAGTTTCTTCTGTTTCTTTCAAATCATCCCGACACATAAGAGAGTTTTAAAAACATGTGCACACACGGAAACACACACAACATACACATCATATAGATTTGCTGGCAAACATTTAAGTGTCTCAAAAATCTGTCTTGGATATCTTTCTATATCAGCACATCGAGAGTGACCCCATTGATTTCAGTTTCTGCAAAACATCCCATAATAAGCATCTACCATAATTTATTACTGAGGCTTCAATGATTTTTCAATACTGTACTCTATACTCTCCTAGCAGATAGGTAACCGTTGGCACTCAGGCTGCATGGCATTTCTTCCCAGCTTCATTCAACAGCGTTTGGACAAAGGCTGATGCAATGGCTGGCAGAAGCTAAGCACTGTGTTAGATGTTGATGGCTTTCAGAGATGAAGCTGTGGTCCTTGTCTTTAAGCCACGCAGAGTGGGGTCAGTGGTGTAGAGATGGAGTTACCAAAACTGTGTACAAAGTGATGGCATTTCCGTGGTGTTCTCACCAGTCTTCACAAGAAGCACCCTATGAAGCAGGTATTACATATTGAACTAGAAAACAAAGACTTGAGCGACTGGAGTTCAAACCCTAGCCCATAAGCATTCTACCTGTACTCAGGAGTACATGCAGGGCCTTGGAGAAAGAAAGGATACACTGGGGGAAAGCTCCATGGAAGAAATGAAAACACAGCATGATAAGCATAATCAGTTGCACATATGATGCATATTGATTGTGACAGCACACGCAAGACCTTCGCAAGCGCAGGCCAAATAAAATCCCAGCATGAAGGGAGGCAAGTGAGCATGAAGCCCCACCTACCATGAGGCACTTTTGGCATTTGATAGCTGCTGGGAGAAGAAGAGTCAGTTTTCTTTAATAGTGTGACAACACACTCTATATCAGACACACATCCCCAAGTATTCATTTGGGAAACACAAACTGAACTCAATGGATGGGTGTTTTAAAAAGGGGAGAGCAAGCAAGAGAATACAAAGTTGGGTTGGTAGGAAATAGGGTGGGTCTGGGAGGAGTTGGAGGAGGGTTGATTTTGGAGATGGCTTCGCAAGGAGAAGCACCTTACAGTTGATTGTGATCAAAATATACTGTATGAATATTATAATACAATATGAACATTATAATATACTATGAATATAAAATATTATTAAAAATAAATAGAGTCCTGGCGAGAAAGCTCAAAAGTAAAGTGCTTCCCATGTAATCATGAGGACTTGAGTCCCATCCCATAAAGTGTGAGCATGGCAATGCAGGCTCATAATCCCAGTGCTGGAGACACAGGAACAAGAGGATCCCTGGCTGTCTGGCCAGTCAGCCCACCAATCAGTGAGCCCCAGGCTAGTGAGTCTGCATCTCAAAAAATAATGTGACTGGAATCTGAGGAACGAAAAATATACACAAGGTTGACTTCTGATCTCTACATGCACACATGTCCAGAGTGACAGACAGACAGACAGACAGACAGACAGACAGACAGACAGACAGACAGACAGACAGACAGACAGAGTCAGAGATGTGTTTTGCAGCTGAGAAGAGCCAGGCTACCAAGTAATGCACAAAGCTGTGGTCTGGAAGGCCCAAGTGTGTAAGGGACAGTGAGTGATTCAGCACTAAGGGGCAAAGGGAAGGAGTGAGCTGGAGAGTTTGGAGGCATTGCATGAGTGAGCCTCGCCTTAGCTGGCACTCCTGAGCTTTATCCTGAGAGTCCTGAGGTGCTGCTGAAGGCTTTTAAAGTAGGAAAGTCAAGATCAGAGCTGCAGTTTTTGAGGAGAGCAGACCGACTGTAGCGTGGAAGATGGATTAGAGAGAGAGTCAGAGGGGAACCAGGAGATGGATTAAGAGGCTGTCAAAGCTCTCCAAGCCACACTTGGGGTCATTTCCCTCTTGGAAGCAGCTTTGGTCGTGTAATTAAAGACAGCAGGGTAGAATCAGACCCTGAGGGCAGGATGTGCCAATTCTAGGAGGCCAGGAGCTCACAGGCGCTTGAAAATGCTGAAGGCACACTTGGTTGTGAGAGACGATGGTTGACATCCCAGTGCAGGGAGCCTGATTGCAGCCCTGGACCATTTGCCTCCATTTCCAGAAAGCTTCAGATGGTACAAAGATGTCCTCAGGTCACATCATCCATTGAAAGAGCATCTGGACCAGGGACCCATCCACTTCCTACCCCCACTCAGCTTGCAGGAAGAGGCTATCATACCAGAGAGGGCTTAAAAGCATAGCCACTATACTGTGAGTCATCCTAGGGGATCTGGCTGTGTTCCCCGGAAGCAGAGAAGCCAAGCAGAAGTATGTCCTGACCCAGCAGGGGACCAGCAAAGACAGTATTAGAGGCTGCCAGCCATGACGAAGGTACAGATAGATGCCAGTGTCCACCTGCTGACCTTGCAGAGAAGGGAACCCTGAAGACTCCATCACGTATTCAAGGCTGAGTTGCCAACATACTTGAGTTGGAGACAAGATGCCAAAGGTCACTGGCCAGGACAGGAGCAGAAAGTGCCAGGGACCAGCATCAAGAGGCAAGATTTGCAAGTAAAATAAGTATTTGCTGAGCCCAGAGATCAGACCAGGAACTGTGCTGTGCCCTTTACATCATCATAAATACACCTGCCAGAAAACCCTGCAGTTATTACTTCACTTAGCCCATCCAGTAGGAATTAGCCCAAGCAAGTTGGTGGCTTATCTTTATTCAGACCATGGTTTACCAACGAGAGAGAGAGAGAGAGAGAGAGAGAGAGAGAGAGAGAGAGAGAGAGAGAGAGAGAGAGAGAGAGAGAGAGAGAGTTGAACAATTTCTTGGTTGCAAGATTGAAAACAGGGGCCTAGAGTTATGGCTGAGGCAGTAGAGTGCTTGCTTAGCATGCAAGGAGTCCTGGTCTCCATCCCTAGTGCCACATAAACCAGGTGTGGTGGTGCAGGCCTGTAATTTTAGTAGTCAAGGGGAATCAGAAGTTCAAGGTAATTGTTGGCTATATAAGGAGTCTAGGATACATGTGACCCTGTTGAAAGGAAAGGGGAGGAAAATGAATCCTAGGTCCATGTCTCCTGATGCCTTTCTGTTGTTGTTATGCCATACCTGAGATAAATACCTTGACAGGAGCCAGGTTTACTTTGACTCACATTTTCAGAGTTTCTTCATTCATGATCACTTGGCCCCATCACTTTGAGCATAGTCACACTGGCCGTCATAGTGAAGAGGGCACAGCAGAATGAAGCTTACCTCATTAGGGCCCTGAAACAAATGGGAATAACCCCCATAGGCTCTTATATTTGAATGTTTGGTCCCAAATGTCTGGGAAGGATTAGGAGGTATGGTCTTGTTGTGTCACTGGGAGTAGGTTTTGAGGTTTAAAAAACTCACACTATTCCCAGTAACTAATATTCTCCTTTTCTCTCTCTCTCTCTCTCTCTCTCTCTCTCTCTCTCTCTCTCTCTCTCTCTCTCTCTCTCTCTCTCTCTCATCTGCCTCTTGCTTGTGGATCAGGATATAAGTTCTTAGCTACTGCTCCAGGGTCATACCTATCTGCCTGATGCCATACTCCCTGACATGAAAGTCCTGGACTCTAATCTTCTGAAACCATGAGCACTCAAAAGCTCACCATAAGTTTCTTTGGTCATAGTGTCTCCTCACAATAATTAGAAAGTAACTAAGACATAGAGACATGTTGGTTCAGGACAAAATCTACCTTTCAAGGGCATGCCCTAAGTAACTTGCTTCCTCCATCTGGGCCTCCCAGCTCCTCCAGTTTCTACCACTTCCTTTTGGCCCCTATTCAGTCATAAATCAATGCATAGGTCTGGTAGAGCCCTCATGATCCATCCACTTCCCCATACCTGATACTTCGAGGATATTCCAGACCCAAAATGACTTGAGACGGAGAATCACCCAAGGTACCTGTTATAATTTAGATTGCCAGACCCTGCCTTTCTTGGTTGCCAATTTCATTAAACAGGGTGGAGTCCCAGAAGTCTGAGTAAAAAGAATGGAAATGAGATGGCCACCAGGAATGCAGAACTTTTAGTGAAACACAGCTTCAAACACGGCTTAACAATATTGATCAATAACAAGGTACCTATACCATATCGTCAATCCTCATGGTCACCATGCATCCACTTCCAGGATAAGCTGGTAAGATCCAGGGCTGCTCTATGGTACGGTACCTTGTTGTTGATATCACCTCACCATCTCATCCTGGAAGTGGCTGCATGTGATGATGAGGACTGACGAAGAGCTCTGCTGTGGATGACTCATCTATAACTAACATTTCAGCACGGTGCTGGGAGATGCTGGAGAGACTGAGACTACTACATAAAAATCAACAAACTAGAATGTTCCAATGTCCTCTATCCCAAAGAGGGTGTTGTACTGGTGGCCACTCTCTTGAGAATTAGCTGAATGATTATCTCTTGTAATGTGCAAGGCATTCGAAGAAGAATGCTTAGATAGAATTTGATACTAAGAGATGAACTAGGTTGCCCCTCTTTCATTACTCTCCCCCTCCGGCTCGGTCCCACCTCCAATAGGCTTCCAGCACCTAGCCTGCCCAACCGACTCCCTCAAGTTCCTATCCCTCCACCCCTTTCTCCCTGCCCCCAGTTTACCCAGAAGATCTCTTCTATTTCCCTTTCCTAGGGAAATCTATGCATCCCTCTTTGGGCCTTCCTTGTTCACTAGCCTCTCTGGCTGTGGATTGTAGGTTGGTTATCCTATACTTTACTCCTAATATCCACTTATAAGTGAATACATATCATGTTTGTCTTTCTGGGTCTGGGTTACCTCACTCAGAATGATTTTTCTAGTTTCATCCTTTTGCCTGCAAATTTCATGAGGTCATTGTTTTTCTACAGCTCAGTAATACTCTCCATTGTGTAAATGCACCACATTGTTTTGCAACAGACAGAGACCAGTAATCAAACTCTGCAATCAAAATGCACTTGTGGAGCCCAGTCCTAAATGATGTATCTACAACACAATTCCTGCACCTAAGGCTCAGGGATCATTGCAGAGGAGAGGGGGAAAGGGACTGTAAGAGCCAAAGGAACAGTATGTTTACTGTGAGATTGTGTCTCCTGGAAATGGCAGAGGTTATGCCTATAGAGTCTCATAAACATGGCTGCCTAAACATGACTTGAACAAGAGCAAAACCAATAGACAAGATGACAGACGGCGAAAGCTCATAAATCCTCAATCCTAGGCAAAGAACTGTAAGCATCTAAGGAATGCTGAAAGCTGGAGAAATAGTCTTCCCCAGGGAAGAGCACACCAATTGTTTATGCAATACCAAACAGTCAGGCTGATAACATACATGCAAGTAACATTATATAGATTGATTAGATTGTATTTATATATTTAGGAATATATATGTATACACACAGACACACACACACAGACACTCATCTGTAACAAGTAAATAAAAAAGGTCATAGATTTGAAACAGAATGGGGAGGGGGTACATGGGAGGGTTTGAAAGAAGGAAAGGGAAGGGGAAATGGTGTAATTATAATCTCAAAAGATATATAGATATATATAGATATAAATATAGATATACATATATATTTATGAACTAAATCTCTCACCTTGAAATGAAGTAACTTTCAAAAACCTCAGAACTTGAGATAAATTATTTTCTTATTTTTCTCCAACTCTTCATTAAACATGATCAGAAAGGTGCTTTTATTAACTGTGGGGGGTTCTGTGGGGAGATCAGTGGGAGTATGTATGTATATGCCTGTTAGCATGTGTGCAAGCACATGTGTGTATTCATGTTTATGTGTACACACCTGTGTGTAAAGCCAGAGGTTACTTCCAGGTGTCTTCCTTAATTGCTTTCCACTTTATTGATTAAGGCAGCATCTTTTGCTGGATCCAGAGCTCACAGATTCCACTGGTCTAGCTCTCCAGAAAGTCTATGAAATGCCCTGTGTCCACTGCTGAGTGCTAGTGTTGCAGGCAAGCCATGACACCTCCTGTCATTGATGTGGCTTCAGAGGATCTGAACCCTGGTCCTAAGCTTATACAGTGAGCACTTCACTCACTGAGCCATCTGACCAACCACAGGTGATCTTTTTTGTGATCTGGTTTGCCTTGGTATTCTTGTAGGAAGTTTTTAATTATTTTTTAATTAAATTTGATTTTTCCTTAAAGAGGAAACAAATTTCAGGGAGCCAAGCAAAAGAGGAAAGTAGTATTTTCTGTATTCACAGGGGACTGGTTCTAGGACCACAATCCACAGATGCTCAAGTCCCTTATATAAAACAGCACAGCATTTGAATATAATTTATACCCATATTCCTGTGTATTTTAAACCATTGCAGATTACTTAAAATATTCACCACAATGCAAATGCTATGTAAATCATTGTTAAACTATATTGCTTAGGGATTTTTTGTTTAAATCCACACATGTTCAGTCCAGGCACAACCATTTTGCAAATGTTTTCCATCTGCAGGTATGGAGAGCCACAGTATGGGTTTCTGGTATGCTATGAGCAGTATAAACTCTCTTCTTCCCTTTACAATTTCTCCAGTAGCTGGTTTGTGTTTCGTAAGTACTGGATCAGGGAGGCTTCCTGGAATGGCACCCGTGGTTTAATATGGCTCCCATAGAAGACCTGCTGTATCTAATTGCAAAACTAATGGCTTCGAGGAATAGGTTTGCTGAAGCTTTGGGGGAAATTGATTGAAAGCTAGGAAATCAGAGAAAGAAGAGCTGATTCCTGCCGGAAACACAATTGCATTGCAAACAGTGCCAGACCAAACCGAGACATATAACAGCAAAATATGGGCAATTTAGAGCCAGGAAAATGAGCTCCACTAAGATGCAAAACTTCAAGTAATAGGGACTTTAATGGGAGAAGAGCCATACAAACAAAAGAAAAAACTATTTATTTGGTTTATTGTTTTTCTCTTAGGATGTTTGATACTTAGACCACTGCCAGAATTCCATCAACAACACTATAATCTTTATGGGTAAGAATCTGTCTTATGATACAACTAAGGTAAAGAAATAAAAGAAAAGCTCAAAAAGAAGGAGCAGACTGGGGCATAGCATAAAGGAGTGGGCAACACATACAATCAGAAATCGGTTGGTAACCTCCCTAACAGACTTGCCACTGTTGTATCAGTAGGCCTGTCTTTCTTGGTCAGTTGGTAGTTGCTACACAGAAAGTCCACAGCTAAGTAAGAATTGATGAAAATTCTGCTTCAGCAGCCTGCGTCACACTTTCTGGCACACTGAGGGCTATCCAGCAGATAGGAAGCTTCTAGCCCATTCGACCTTGATTTTTCTATATGTAACTACCACAGTATGAGTCAGCAATAGAGTCTTGTCATTTAGTTCTGAAAGACAACAAACAGCTGACACAGAAAAACACAGAGAGAGGCAAGCAACTGGGACAAGGGAAGGACAAGGATGTTGAGGTCACACAGTCCAGGGATCTTCCATTGGTCAGCTTTCATGCATCCTTTTGTTAGGCTCTTGTCCCAGCTAGGGTTCAATCAGAGAAGCAGAACCATTAGATCTTTAGATATTGGCATAAAAGTGGACGTGGCTATAGCTAGTTTCTTATTATGTTTGAGATGCAATAATAAAGTGCTACAGTCTGGTGTCTAATAATCAATAGAAATTTCTCTTAGATCTGCAGGTTAGGAGGTCCAAGATCAAGGTTGACTGTCTGGTTAAGGCTCTCTTCCTGTTCATAGATGGTGCTCTCCCTGCTGTAGTCTGTTACAGAGTTCAAGAGAGCTCTTTGTGGGGAGGTAGGTGAGGAGGGAGTCTTCTTCACAAATACATGAATCCCATCAAGAGGAGATTATTACTTCTTCCAAATCTAATCACTAGTCAAAGGACCCATCTATAATTACCAATCACACTGGTGACTAGGTTTCGACTTATAATTTTAAAGGAGGAAGTAAGATGACTGCAAGTTCAAGGCCAAAATGGGCTAAATAATGAGACTATATCTCAAAACCTTTTTTAAATATTTAATAATTTTGTGACCTACACACTTGATTCATATTAGGTGTAGACTTATATTTAGATTTACCCACCCCCTTTTAGGAGATTGTTCACAAGGGGCTAAGTAGATGGCTCAGTGGATAATAATGCTTGCTACAGAAGCATGAAGACCTTAGTTCAAGCCCCAGCATCCACATAAAAAGCCAGACATGGCTGCGTGTGCACCTGAACCCCAACCTTGTGGTGGAAGGAAACAGGAAGCTCACTGGGACTTGCTGGCCACCAGTCTAACCAAAATAGCAAGCTCTGGTTTCAACAAGAGATCCTTTCCGGCAGAGAATGATAGTGCAGAATACTGATGTCCTTACCTGGTCTCCACACATGATAGAATGGGTGCATGTTCTCTCTCTCTCTCTCTCTCTCTCTCTCTCTCTCTCTCTCTCTCTCTCTCTCTCTCTCTCTCTTACACACACACACACACACACACACACACACACACACACACACACAATGGGAAAGGAAGGAGGAAAGGGGGAATTTGATCACAGAGATGGTTGGCCTCTTTGATTTGATGCTGAAGCTTAAAGTTCACAGAAAAGAAGATCCATATAAAATAGGAGAATCAAGAGCTGGGTGGTGGTGGCACATGCCTTTAGCCTCAGCACTAAGGAGGCAGAAACAGGTGGATCTCTGAGTTCAAGACCAGTCTGTTCTACAGGGAGAGTTCCCGGACAGTCAGGGCTACACAGAGAGACCCTGTCTCAAAGAACAAACAAACAAAAAAGAACAAGTTAGAACCCCCAAACATGAACTTTCCATTCTTTTTTTTCACCAAACATCATATATTTGTTTATTAATTATTCGTTGTTATTTGCTTGTTTCCAGACAGGGGGTTTCTGTGTAGCCTAGGTTTCATGAATCTATCTCTAGAGACCATGCTGGTCTTGAACTCATAGATCTTCCAGCCTCTGCCTCCTGAGTGCTGGCATTAAAGACCTGTACCACCATAACCAGCATGTGATTTTCCCCTCTTCTCATGTAAAAAAAAAAAATCCGTGCAAGAGGACCCTGTCCTGGAAGACAGAATTGTGAGATATAAATAGTGGAGAGTGCTGTCCTCGGTTGCCAGACTAGGGCATAGCCAACCATCACAGCTGCCATCAAAGTGTTGAACTTGGCTTTGAAAAATCATCAAAACTTCTGAATACATAATTTCACTATTCCTGCAGCTTTGTTAATAATCACTTTTTTTTGAGGTACGGCCTCACTTCTGTATCCCTGGCTGGTCTCAAACTCAGGGATGCATCTTCCTCTGCTTCCCTTTTAATTCTTTCCATTCTTATTGCTTCTCATTTTGATAATTTCACCCTAGAGACAAATGCACACACTTGCTCTGAAGAGCAGCACCCTCCAGGATAATTGTGGAGGGTGCGGGAAGACCACAGCACAACAGCCTGAACTGGTTTTCAGGGGCAAACTGAGGGAAAAAAGATTCTGGGAAATGTAGTTCAGTCTAGCTGGTTGAGCCTTCCAGGTCTCAAAGAGGCTTGTTTTGATCTGGAAATCTGGACACAAATTAAGGAATTGAGCTGTTTTCCATCTTACCGGTAGCAGGGGGGAGATGCACACTGTTGTATGGCGCTTGGAAATGAACTTAGGGACCATTCATGCTTTGCAAGCACTCTACCACTGAGCTGTATTCCCAGACCAGGATATTTTTAATTAAAGTATAATTATATCATTTTCCCTTTCCCTTAATTTCAATAAAATATATACTCTTATAAATACATGTCAAGGATTTTATTCAACTCATTAATTAAAGAGAAAAGCAAGCTCAAGGAAATCAAAGAAAAACATAGCTGTATATGCACACACCATCAGGGTTCCTGGAGTAATTTAAAAGATGTATAACTGGTCAAGAGCCACAACCTGATAGCTGCCAGAAGTGGTTTATTTGTATTTCTATGGAAGAGTCATTTGCACTGTTATTAGTTCTATGAAACCTACAGAGCTGTACACTTACAAGTAGGAAAGCTCAGGCGCAGAGAGGCAGAGTAAATCACTGAAGACCACACAGCTAGTAAATATCGCTGCAGAAATACAAACCTAGCTGTCTGGTCTCAAGGCTGAAATAGTCTGTCTTACTGCATCCAACCTGTACCTATAGAGGCATGTGTGTGTGGATGATATATTTTATCAAAAATATTAAAACTTTATGGCTAATGTAAAGTGATGATAAAAATTAGAGCAGGTTATATTTAGGAATAGATAGATAGATAGATAGATAGATAGATAGATGGATGGATGGATGGATGGATAGATAGATAGATAGATAGATAGATAGATAGATAGATAGATAGATAGATAGATAGATAGATAGAAATAGATGCATGCAATAACAATTGATGAAAAAAAGAGTCCATGAATTTAAAGAAGAGTGGGAACGATGTATGGAAGGGTTTGGAGGGATGAAAGAAAATGGAGAAATGTTGAAGTAAATTATAATCTAAAACAATTCTTAAAGATGTAGCTGTGGGTCTGGAGTGAGGGCTTTGTCAGTAAAGTGCTTGCCATATAAGGATTTGAGTTCAACCCTCAGGTCTCCTGTAAAAGAGCTCGGTGTTGTGGTGTGCACTTGTGACCTGAGCCCTGGGGAGGTGAATACAGGAGGGGCTCTGAGGTTCACTGGCCAGACTAGATTTCTCTGCAAGCTCCAAGCCACATGCAGAACAATACACAGGCCAACCTCTGACCTCCGTGTTCATGCACATGCATGTACATATACACATGTACACCCCTCATGTGTATATGTACAACATGTACAACACACACACACACACACACACACACACACACACACACACACACACAAAGAAGGAAAGAATTAGAGGTGGAAAAACAGGTGCAGGAGCTCACATGGAAAGATAGAGGCACAAGGGAGACCAGGAGTGCAGACAATTTCCAGGACATTGTGTATCAACGTGAGGCCAGAAGACATTCCCAGGTAGCCTACGTCCAGCGACTCCATTAGAGCGAAGTTCATGAGTCCCCAGCATAAGGCGGAGCCCAGGTCCATGCTCAACACGGACTCACACTTTAAGAAGTGGAAAGATGGGACTCAGTCAGTAAAGTACTTGTCAAGCAAGCATGAGAGCATGAATTCAAATCTCCAGCACTCAAGTTAAAATGCCAGGTCCAGTGGTGTGTGCCTGTAATCCCTCAATGAGAAGGTAGAGACAAGGGGATCCTTGGGACTCATTCACCAGCCAGCCCAGCCAGCTAGCAAGCTCCAGGTTCAATGAGTTTCCCTGTCCCAAACACTAAAGTTGAAAGTGATTGGAGAAGATGCCCAACCTCAATTTCTGGCCTCCACATACAAACTCTCATACATGTACAAACATGCACAAAACACACCAAAAAATAAGTAAGCAAGCAAATACCTCCCCATATACAAAAGCATATAAACTAGACACATAAGAAATGCTGTCTTTGGCAGTCCGGGCAGTGGAGGAGAGGATGGCCTAGAAGCCCTTCCCCTAGAATGAGAGTGATGACTACTCTCTATGTTATCCTAGAGTCCTCATCCAGTGGCTGATGGAAGCAGAGACAGACATCCACAGAAATACACTGAGCTGAAATCTGGAACCTAGTTGAAGAGAGGGAGGAATGAAGAACGAAGGGGTCTGTACCAGGTTGGAGAAACCCACAGAAACAGTTGGCCTGAAAAAGGGAAAGCATGTCGACCCCAGATGCTCTTTGGGAGGACAGTACGGGACTAATCCAGCCCCCTGATCATGGATGCCATGGGGAGGCCCCTGCACTCCTGGGAGCCTCCGGAGGTGGACTGGCTTTTTGCCCTGGTGTATGTGGGGGACTTCAAGAGCCCATCCCACTTGAAGGGATTCGCTCTGTCTCTGAACACATGGGGAGGGTCCCAGGCCCTGCACAGGAAGATTTGGTGGACTTGGTGGAGCCCCGGTTGGGGGCCCTACCCTGCCTGGGGAGTGGTGGGTGGATGGGGTGGGGGGTAGGTTGGAGGTGGGGGAGAAGGAATGGGGGTAAGGGGAGGGAGAGGGAGAGGGGAATTACATGTGAAACAAGCCTGTTCCCTAACTTGAATTAATAATAATAATAAAAAAGAAATGCTGTCTTTGGGAACCAAGAGAAAATAAAATGAAAGGAGGGTGTTAATTAATTAGTAATAAAACAAAAGAAAGTTCTGTCTAGATATGTGATGACCTTTGCTGAGGAGAAATGTGCGTGAACTAAGGTCACAGGAAGAAAACAAAGCCATGCTCAAACTCCCTGGTCAGAGAGAGCTGAGTCCCTGAACCCAGAAAGAATGAAGGGGGAGAAACCAGAGAGAAAGAAGAGCAGGGAGAAAAGGGAGCACAGAGATTGTTGGTGGGCAAATGACAGACTCTACCTAGAGTAATGGTTACAGGGAGGAGTCCCATGGACCAAGAGTCCTCCATGTCTTGAAGCTGGACTAGAAATTGCCCAAGGGTAAAGAAAAACCATCATCGTGAGCTGCCTTAGAGGACAGCAACCCAGCAGCTAAAGAAGAGGTTGGAAGAAGTATTTGTCATTGGAATTTTTTATGTGGTCTGAATTTTTGAACTACAAGGAAATGTTACCAATGCACACATTAAAATATGCATGCTTTTTGTAAAATTGGCAAGGATAGTCATAGTTAGGGGAAAACTTTTGAGCATAAAAATGTTTCCTTCTTTGAAAAAAAATAGAAAGAGAGAGAGAGAGCCCATTTTACCTTTTTTGAGAAAGAAACAATAAAAGCCAGGAGGCTACTTTTGTCTCTACCATCCCTAGAAGTGGCAGGTTGAGTCTGGCCCTCCCCTGAGGAAACACTGAGGGCTGCTGTGTGCATTCTGGCTGAACACTCTACGGCCTTAGGAACTGCTGGCCCCTTCATGGTGACATGTATGACCCAAGCCACTTAACCTCACCACCCACAGCTGAAACAGCTTCTCCAGGAGCCTCTCTCCATCCTTCAAGGATGCTACTTGAATGGTGTTTGCAAAAGAAAGCTACCCACACACAGAGAGAGATAGACACACACTGGGAGCTCTTCTCTGCCCCAGCACTTGAGTTCTTCATCCTTGCTAATGATTTTTTACCACAAGTGAATTGACTCAGCCCACAGCAGCTACTGCAATGAGGGCTGTGGACTCTGCAATTCAATCTTAGGGGCGTGTTCAGGTGGCACACTGACCACTGAGTATTTGAGGTGGTGTTTGGAGGCCAGTAAACATCCACCTCTCAGAGATATGTGGCAGACAGGACACCATGCCCCTTCCTGTCTCCCACCCCAGATCAGGCCCAGCCTGACCCCAACTTGCCCTCAAAGAAGACTCCTCCTCCTGCAAGAATCATAGTGTCTGGAACCCCACTGTGAGAAGGACATTGTTTGCTAGAACCTTCTAACCTCAAGGAAAAACCAACCAGTTCATGGGAAACAGTCACAAGGCTCACGGGGAAGAGCCCTGTATTCCCTTGCCTGTTCATCTCCAAATTCTCTCGCTTCCTGGCCTCTGCTTATACTGATATCTCTGCCATGGTGTCTTTCTTCTATTAATTACTTGTGTATCTGTGTGGTTGTACATGTGTGTGTATGCATGTGGAGGCCAGAGAAAAACCATGGCAATCATCTTCAGAAATGCTATCTGTTGCACACAAACTGAAAAACCCAGAGATTGATATTGGGGTTCAAACTTCAAGCTGAAGAACAGAAAGGCAAATTAGGGGGCCCACTACCTCAGGCTGAATGGGCTGATCCTGCTGTCTCTTCTCAGCATGGCTGGAGAATCCTCAGTGTGTCTGGAGAATGAATGCTTCTATCTTAAATGTGGCAGAAGAATGAATGTCTGATACTGAGAACTTGCTCCTGTCTTATATACCTCTCATGAGTCCTGGAATTAAAAGCGTGTGATTCCCAAGTGCTGAGATCATCTTTGTATGAGATGTTTCTCTTTATAACTGGACCAATCTTGTGTAGATTTGGGTGACCTTGGACTCACAGAGATCTGCCTACCTCTTAATCCTGAGTCCTAGAATTAAAGGTGTGTACCACCACCTCCTAGCTTCTGGCTGCTGGGATTAAAGGTGTGTGCCTGGCTTCTATGGCTTGTGGCTGACTTTGCTTTCCGGAATCCCCAAGCAAGCTTTAATAAATCATAAATAATATATTGCTACAGCTATCTATCTCCTTTGGGTAGGTTCTCCCATTAGCCCCGAGCTTGCTAATTAAACAATTCTGACAAGTTAGTGAGTTCCAAGAATTCTGCTTCCACCATCTCCAACACCAGTACACACCACCATATTCAGCATAATTTTATTTATTTTTTGTAGGATTCTGGGAATCTAACTCAGAACCTCATGCTGTGTATTTAACATTAAAGCGGTTCACTTACAGTAGAAACTCAGAATTATTGGTAAATGAGGAGCTGAAATGGCTCCATGTATAAGAGTATACATTCATATCGCATATATACACACCACTCAATACAGGGTAGCTGGGGAGTGAGAAAGACAGACAAATGAGCATACAAATGAGTAAGTAACATACTGTCTGCTTTGTAAACGGGAGAGAAGATCATGGCTTCCTGCCAGCCCTGGAACAGGACTCTCCCCCATCCTCTCTGCTTCTGCCTCTATGGTGGATGGTCAGTGACTAGGTACCTAGGTTTAGCAGCTGTTGCAAGCTGTAGTCACACGATGAGGTCTAGGACATACCACCCTACTCAGTCACTCGAGAAAACAGGAGCAGAGGGGTCACTTTCTGTAGTGACAGTTTGTTTATGCTATAACAAATGAGGATCAGAGTACAGAGCTAAGCCTCTAGTTAGCCATAGAGGCCAGGCAGTGGTGGCACACACCCTTAATTCCAGCAATCAGGAGACAGAGGCAGATGGATCTCTGTGTATTCAAGGTCAGTCTGGGCTACATGAAATTGAAAAGAGAAATAGAGTTCACACGAAGATGATCCTAGCACTTGGCATCACATGCCTTTAATCCTAGCACTAGGGAGGTGGAGACTGGAGTCATATGGCTGGACAGAGAGAGGATTATAAGTTGGGAGGAGACAGGAGCTCAAGGCAGTCTGAGGGTTCATAGGATGCAGTCTGAGGAGGCAGTCTGAGGACAGGATCGCCCCTTTGGTCTGAGCATTGATAGAGGAAGAACTCCAGCCGCTCTGCTTCTCTGATCCTTCAGCTTCACCCCTGGTAGCTGACTCCTAGTTTTCATTAATAAGACCAATTAGAGTTCGTGTTACAACTTTCGCCTTCTCCTTACCCTTCTCCCCTAACCCAGGCCATAAAAGAATGCTCTGAAATTGCCCTGAATTTCACAAGAAGGCCCTTTACTCCTCCTTACAATGGAACACTGAAGACACACAGACTGGAATCCACAAACAATTCACTGCCATTAGACAGTTAAACTACATTAACCATTGGACCATGTGCTTCTACATGGCTGCTTTGGTCTGATGGAAGTGGGCAGTCAAAGGTTTCCATCACAGAAAACGTGTTAAATCCACACATATGCTTTCTTCTTGTTAATCTGTCTTTGGTTACCAGGACCTCAGCCGTGAACCTGGTAAACAGCAAGAAAATAAAAATCTACTGCTTTAGGCATGCTTTATTTGCCCATAAATTGTGTAAGTTGCCCAGGTTCCAGAGACATGTGCCATGCACGTGAAGGCACCAATCATGTGAGTGGCAGCCAACTGCAAGCTAGGATTCACCCTTCAGGTATGCCTGGTGCTCTTCTGCACAAACCTGTCATGATGCTATATTTACTCTCACTCTTCAGCACAAGAGGCACAGCCCCTCTGGGCCCCCAGCCGAGCATCTGCAGTCAGAATACCATCTTCCTAGGTACTCCAGTTAGTCTGCTGTGTAACAAATCACCCCCAAACTTAACAGAAATTACTTCAAACATTTAATCAGCAAACATTCATTATTCCACTGCTGCTGGAGGCCTGGAATGTGGAGAGGCTTGGCTTGATGGTTCTAGTTCAAGCTCTCAATTGTGCAGTCCCTGCCAAGGCATCAGTTGCAGCTGCTCCTGATCGACTGGGAGAGCCGCTTCCAAGTGCAATTACATGGCTGCTGGCAGGAGACTTTAATACATCACCATGTGGGGCTCTCTATAGGGCTTCTCGCCATGTGACTTCTACTAGTGATAGTGAATCGGGAACCAAAAGGTGTGTGCACCCAAAGCAGAAGCAAAGGGTTGGGGACCTAGTCTTAGCCATGCTATGCCTTCTGCCATGTTTTATTCATTGGGATGTAAGTAGTGTTTTGCTTTGTATATGCACTGTCCCTCTGAAGGGCTCAGGTATGAAATGATTGGTTCCCACTTTATGTGACAATTTTGGTAGGTCCTTAAAAGCTTTTGGAGGCCTGTCTTACTTGGAGGATGTTAAGTCACCTGTGGGGCTGCATCTTTTCCACTTCCTCTTCTCTGCTTCCTGTCTGCCCTGAGCAGCCTCGGCCCTATGCTCCCTGCTGCCATGTGCTCCTTGCCGCCACATACTGCCTCCCAAGATGTTTTGCTGAACTCTGGGATCAGGATCAGCGGGTTGAAAGACCATATTTTTCCTCCTTTTAAGTTTTTTATGTAAGGTCTTTTGACATCACGACAAAAAGTCTAATACAGGCAATAAGTCCAATGAACACTCAAGGAAATGGCTTTAATCTCCACAAACTAAAGAGCAGAAGATTAAAGAATTCATGGACATATTTATAAAAATCACACAAATGTGGAATCCTTCCTCTCCCCATACTGAGTGCTTATCTTCCATAATTAAGAAAGCCATTGTGGGGCTGGCAAGATGGCTCTGTGCTTAAGAATGCTTGCTGCACATTCATGAGGACCAGAGTTCAGCTCCCAACACTTATGGAACAATCCAGGCATCCCATGCAACATGCACTCCCAGCTCAGAGGGAGATGCGGGGGATAGCTGGGGCTTGCTAGTTTCCATCCTTCCAGCCTAATTGAGAAAATCCAAGCCTCCAGTTCAGGGAGAAGCCCTCAAAAGAATGGGCAGAGAGTGATAAGGTAGGGTGCTGATTCTTCTGGACCATGTGTGTATGTGGGGGTGTTCACACCTTCACACTCATACACACATTCCAGTAACACACAAATGACTAAGTCTTCAAAAAGTGAAAGACCCCAGGTGGGAAGCCCTGTGAATCCTTTTTCTCTTCTCCATCACCATCTCTACCACCGCAAACGCGAGTGAATAATGCTGTTCATTGCTGCTGTTTTCCCAGACAGTGTCAGGCTCACAAGAAGCGGTAGCTGCCATGCATGCATTTGATACAAACATCAATACTACTAAGGAGATACTATTCTTATTCTCATTAGCTAAGAAAAACAGTGCCGAGAGCAGCTAAGCGGTATAGTCAGTGTTAAATAACTAATAGTACACAAACCAGGATTTGAGCCCACATCTCACTGCAAAACTAGTCTGTTAAGTACTGCCTTACACTGCCTCCAGCTGCCCAGTAAAGGAAACCTCCACCTACCCCAGCAACCAGGCCAGGGTCCCCAAACCAATAGTCTACAAATGAGGAGACTTTTAACCTGAAATCAGGGCTTGGGAGGTAGCTCAGCATTTAAGCATTTGTCATGTAAATGTGAGGGCCAGAGTGTGGATCCCCAGAAACCACATAAATGCTGGGAGGTGTGGCAGTCTCTCTGTAATTCCAGCCTCAAAAGGAAGAGACAGGGAATCCCCAAGGCAAGCTTGGCTAGCCAGACTACTGGATTTGGTTAAGAGGCCTTGCCTCGCTTAAAATAAATAGTAAAATAGTGATTGAGCATGATTCCTGCCATAGACCCCGACCCTCCACAGTCTTGTGTGCATACACACACATTCACACATGCACATATATATGTACACCACATGTACACACAAACATGAAAAACTGGGGGGAAAGGAAAGATAACATGAAATCTGAGTCAGTGAAGTTTCGAATCAGAAGTTGGGGAGAGGGTGATGCGGTATGCATATACTATATATGCCCATACTGCAGCCTATTCAAGAACAGAGCCAAATAAATAAGAGAAATCTCAGCACAGCCTGAATGCATGCAAATCTATGCAGATATATACAAATGTATGTAAGTGGCTGTGCCAATCCATACAAACAACCATGTCCTGAAAAACAAAGAGGCGGGTCAGAAGGCAATCCTCCAAGCTGCTCTTGACCTCTGTTAGCACGAGGGTCAGTCACCACTACACAAAAAGGGAAAAGCATCTCTGTTGAAGACTTTAAGTTGTGGCAGGGATGACATCCAGACTTTTGCAGGAGCTCAGGTACCTGAAAGCAGACAGGCCTAGTTTCCCCACTCTCCACAAGCTGCCAGATTCAATAAATTAAGGAAAAGTCATTAAAGAAGAATTCTGCTTGCAAACAATTGCCTGCACTCTTGTGCCAAAGGCAAGTTAGCAAAAACAGAATTGGAAACCTAGACTTCCAGTACCGTCATTCCCAAACACTGGTAGGTGTCCAGACCCATCTGAAGTCCTGTGTATGGGGGCGGCTCATCACCTTGTCCCCACCCTCAGGCCTCTGGAGTCAGGGCTCATCACCATGCCCCTACCTTCAGGTCTCTGGAGCCAGGGTTCTACTGTGGAAGGCAGCTATGTGGAAAACTGCATTTTAAAAACACTGCCAGGTGATTCTGAACTTTTTGAGATCACTTTTTGAGAAAATGACATTTAAAAATACACTAGGTTTAATATCAGACACATGTAGATTTGAGTCTCAGTGTGACCTTTTCTAACTGTATGACGTCAAGTGGTTGACAAGATATCCAGATCCAGCATATTTAGTTGGGGTTCCTTTTACTCTCCTGTCACAAGTTGACTTCGGACAGGAGAGATGGCTTAGCATCTGAGTGCTGGCTGCTCTCCCAGAGGACCTGAGCTTGGTGCCCAGCAAATACCTGTAATTGCAGTTCCAGGGGTCTGATGCCCTCTTGCACAGCCTCCATGCACACTGGACACACAGACACATTTTTGAAAAAAAAAAAAAAAAAAACTAAAACAAGAGCCAGGTGTGGTGGCTCATGCTTTTAATCCCAGTGCCAGAGAGGCTGAGGCAGGAGGATCACCACCTGACTTGGTAGCCAGACAGAGCTACCTAGTGGAATCCTGTCTCATAATGTAAATATCTGATATCTGATCTGTGAGCCCAGGGAAAGGGTTATTAAACTCCCCAAGGGGTCGTGACCCACAGGATGAGAACTGCTTCCCTAATGGAAGGGAGAAACCAGACCTTCCTCACCTACTACTCAGAATGGCTCATAAAATACAGACTGGATACTTAATAAGCCATCAGCTTTCCTTTTGTCTCTCACTAGCTCCATCCCTAGAAAGCGATGCTTGCATCCGATTGGTACTTGGGGAGAATTCATTGTTCCCTTTAAAGGAAGTTAAATTGTTACCACATATTTTCCTCTATCATCCTTCCTTTCTCCCATCCTTTTTCTCTTCCCTTCTCCTCCCTTCCTTCCTACCCTCCCGGGTTCTTACATTCCAGTAAGAGAATTCAGGAAAGAGAATTCAGGATGATTAGGCACAATAGTTCCCAGCTAACATTGACAATCCAGAGAAGTTAATGATGGAGATGATACTTTTTCACTGTCTGACTATCAATTTCTCAACCCAGAAAGAATAGACGGACCCATCTACCTAGCATCCCACCACTGAGTGTGGGCTTCTGGGTGTCTGTCCTCATCCCAGGTGGGCAAATACCCTTCATGTCCATTTTCTAGCTTGGCAGTTTCCTACGAAGCCAATTACTCAGTACCATTAACCATGACACCACACTCATGCAGTCATTTCACGCTTGTCAAAGCTTCCTCTCATGCAGCATCTTTTATTTGCCTGAATTACGCCTTTTCTCCATCAATTCTTAATCAAGTGGCTTTCTGTGTGCAGAATCAACAAACACAGAGTAGCCATTAAAAATGATACTTCAGAAAGAGAGTCCCCAAGCTCATCCCATTGACAATTAATAATCGGGTTTTGAAGACACTTTGAAAAGCACTCAGTGCGTGTTTATAAACAACAGTCCATCATGACCAGCCCCCCTGGAGCAGCAGAAGCAACTGTGCAGGCTGCAAGCCCAGCACTCTGCAAAGCCCTTCATAGGCATCTATTGCAGCATTTGAGCCTCACAGCAGTCCTGTTGGCAATCAAGAGAATAAATGAAGATGATGCCCAAAACCACATAGCTGGAAGTCACCTGAGTAGGATTCAAAATTAAGTCTGACTTTCAAAGTCCCTGTGATAGTTCATCTTGATTGTCAATTTGATTGGATTGAGAACAACTGGGAGATAAGTAGGGCACACTTCTGGGTGTGTCTGTTAGGATGTGGCCAGAAATGATTGGATAATGAGAGCTCTGACAATAATCAATGGTTTGATCAAATAATGGAGTTGGAATTTGGATAGCCCATGGGGAAGTGATGGAACTGTGGGGCTGGGGGCTGGTTGGAGGAAGCAAGGCATTGGGGGTCTGTCCTTGGTGGCTGTATCTTGCCTTGGTTCCTTCTTGTTCATGTTTTCTCTTCTATCCACCATGATGTGAGTTGTACCACCCACCTTCCCTGCCACAATGGACAAGAACCACTGAAACTCTCAGCAGAATGAGCCTTGCCCCTAAGTTGTTTCTACCAGAAGTTTGACTGGTGCTGTCTCCTCTCCTTCTCCATGATGTTTCTTGGCCATTCTTTTGTTATGTATTTTGTATTTGAGGACATGTGTCATCAACCTCACAGTTGAATGATCTTCTTTAATGCCTAATCTCATTAACTAACTCCTGGATAGAAAACCTGGCTCTTCTTTCTAACTGTGTGATCCTGGGTATGTTCCTGAGACTTCCTGCGTGTCAGTTTCCTCACTATGAGCACAAAGGCCCTTTCCTGATGACTTTACAGTAATTAACTACCTTGGCAATTATGAGGTGGCTGTGTGCATTAGCATAAGGCTTAAGGGGAGAGAGGAGAATCTCAGTAGGTGAGAACCCTTACTGTGTACACATAAAGACTTGAGTTTGGATCCCAGAGTCATGTAAAAGTCAGACATGGCTATGTGTGCCTGTAACTCCAGTGCTTGAGTATGGGGAGGGGAAACAGGAGGATCACTGGAATTTTCCAGCTGCCAGCCTAGCCAAAAAATCAGCAAGCTTCAGGTTCAATGAGAAATCCTGTCTGAAGCAAATCACATAAAGTATGGTAGAGTGGTATACCCCAGTGTCTCCCCCTGGTCTCTGCACAAACTGTGCAGGCAAGATCAACCACATACATATGTGCTCATACACACATGCAGCACACATCACACATACATCACACACATTCACACACACACATACAAATATGCACTTACACATATGCAAACATGCATACACACATATCATACAATACATACACATACTTATATGCAAATGCGACACACATACACACACACCTACACACATGCGGCACACATCACACATATGCACACATACACAAACGTTCAGGACACATACGCACACACATACATACACACATACAGCACACAACACATAAATACACATTACATATACAAACATGCATCACACAAACACACACACACACAAATGCAGAATACATCAAACTACCTGGGACCTGTCACTTGCTGACAATCAACAAATCCCAACAAAAGGAGTGGCATGCCATTCCCATGCCAGGTTGCAGAAAACTGTGATTCCTGTTTTGGTAGTAGACTTTCCATTGCCTTCCCACTTGCCTGTTTTGATAAGGCAAGCTGCCATGTTAGAGGGTATGGTAACAGACGGGGAGCTCAAACCTTCAGCCCACAAGCATGAGAAACATGCTTGGTGGCATCCACATGAGTTGGAAAGCAAATCCTTACCCAAGTAGGCATGAAATAACCAAAGCCTGAGGCTGGGAAATGGTCAGGAGTGAAGAGCACACACTGCTCTTCCAGAGGACCTAGTTTTGTTACCAGCACACATATCAGGTGGCTTACAGGTCCCTATAACCCCAATTGCAGGAGAGCTTGTGCCTGTTGCTGCACTCAGATACACATTCTCCCACACAGACATGTTTAGTTCAAAGATTAAATTGAAAATCTTTAGAGGAAAAAAATGAACAGTTCCCAAACAATCTAGATAGTCCTGGAATCCTGTTGGGCTCTTTCTGAATCCCTGGCCCACTGACCTGTGATGTGACAAATGGGTATTCTAAGTTGCTAAGTCTTGTGCAGCTTACTAAATCAGCAGTAACTTAAACACCAGATGAGTTCAAGCATTCACTGAGCCGCCACCACATGCCAAGCACACTAATGAGGCTCAGACACAAATAACCAGGACATGGTCTGGAGCCTCATACTGTTTGTCATGGTGCAAGACCCAACAGGCATCTAAATGACTGCCAGATCCAGAGTCCATAGAAAAGCTGTGCAATCCAGAACTGAAGAGTCGAAGGGTCAGCATGCCTGGAAGTGTTCTTCATCAGCAGTGAGGAGGCTCAGCTGGATAAAGGCTCAAACCTAAGTGCTATCCATCTTTGAGATTTACCTGTCCACAAAGTACTTAGTGACCATCAAAATTCACCTCAGTATTATCAGAAAGAATTGTGAGATATAAATTACCTGTTAAAATAACCCACAGGAACACACATGCACATAGGCTTACACATAAATAGCACTTATCTTCAAAGATCATAGAAATGTGTGCAGAGAATAAAGTAAGGGCTGACCTGGAACTCTCAAACTTTCAGATATGCCATTTACTGGTTATATGACATTAGAATGTTTCTGAAGTATTTGAAGCCTTGAGGTGTGTGAAATGAGAGTTAAAATAGCACACACACACTATAAGGATACTGAAAGGATTAAGTGATCATACAAAAGGCCGGTGCACAGTAATGACTCCGTGTGTTATGCTATCTACATTAAGACGGTGACTGTTATTATTCCTATTGCTACTATTGGTATGGAAAGATATAAAGTGACATAAAAACAATGATTGCCTTTTACAATAGTCAAGAATGAGAACAGAGGACACAGAGGCCTTTACATTTGTCTGTAGGTTCTGTTTCTACAAGGAAACATGTCAGGTATCAAAAAGCAATGAGTGAAGTCAAACAATCAATAATCAAGTGGATACCACAAACAGCTCAGGTGCTCTACTGTGCCAGTGCACAAATCAGGAAGGACTCTGTTTACATGGGAAATAAGGAATGAGCCACAACAGGCTCCATCCAGCAGCCACCTGTCCCACTGCCATTTTCTCCAAAGACAAGTTCTCTGTGATATGTATGGCTTTCAACTACAGTAGCAGCCAGAAAGATCTTTCCCAGAGTTCCCCATAGACTGATGAGTGTCCTCCAAAGAAGCTGAGGAAGCTCATCCCCCATGTCTGACACCAAAGGTCCCCAGAAACCTAGAAGATTTCTGGGCCAGTTGCCAGCCTG
Organism: Cricetulus griseus; assembly: GCF_003668045.3. Taxonomy (NCBI): domain Eukaryota; kingdom Metazoa; phylum Chordata; class Mammalia; order Rodentia; family Cricetidae; genus Cricetulus; species Cricetulus griseus. The sequence continues at coordinate 81,518,676 of NC_048596.1, forward strand.
GTCTGGCTGTGTGCCTTCCAGGCTTCTTAGTGAGTTCTTCAGCCCAGAGTTCTCCACAAATGAAGTCATAGCAATGAGCCCTCCCATCCAAGGGCAGCACAGAAGATGGCTGTTAGGGACAAGCCAAGTCTTACAAAGGATTGACTAGTATTGGTGATGGAGGTTGCCCTCCTTCCCACCCTTATATACCAGAGAGCTACGGATGGCAATGGCTACAGACTTTGGGTGAAGAAGCCCACAGAGGGACCACTGAAAGTAAGTCACAAATTCCCACCCCACCTTCTCAGAAATGAAAGCACAATTGGGACCTCATTAACTCCTAGAGCCCACTAACTGAATCAAATGCTCACAGTGAATGGGCAGTGAATTTACTCAGGGAAAGCAATACACCAGACCAACAAAGGCAGGAGAGATCAGAGAAGGGACAACTATCAACCACCACCAGACCGCTGACAGGCCTCTATGCCTCTCCCTTCTCCCTGAACTTTTCCAACAATCATATCCCTTGATTTTACTACCTGACAGCATTTTTATTTAAAAAATACTGTCATTATTGTTAAGAGTGTGGGGGAGGGGTATTGATGAGTGTGCACATGAATACTGGTACCCACAGAGGCCAGAGGCATCAAATCCCTCTAGAGCTAGAGTTAGGGTTGGCTCTGGTCTCCTGATGTGGGTGTTAGAAAACATACTCAAGTCCTCTGCAAGAGCATCAGGTGTTCTTAATTGCTGAGTCATCTCTACAGCTCCTGGTAGTCTTCTCATATCACCACGATTATTGCATATTTTACGGATGAGGAAAACTGAGGCTAGAAAACTCTGTGGCTTTCTCAATACCAAGTAACAAAACAAGGTTAGTGAATTTGGTTCTTGACACATGATGGAAATAAGAAATCTGGGGCTATAGATATTAGGTGGCTTTCCCTGAAAGGGACATACAGCTGGAAAGACATGTGTCCATTGTGTCTAAACTCAGAGGTACAGATGCAGTATCTCGTCCTCATTGTCACTACCTGGAGGCTGGGTCAGACACTTCTGGACCCTGATGGCACTTGTGAGAAATGGCCTTACATTCACCAGAGTAGGCTCAAACAGGACTATGTCTTAAAGTATTGCCTCTAGTTATTTAGCCAAATGATTTCTCCAAAATATCTACATGTTAAAAACATACCCAGAAAGTCTCATGTATGCTAAATCTTAACAGCCGTGACCCAGACACACTTAGAACATCTTAGCTCATGAAGGACAATATAGCTATTAAAAGCATATCACTTTGTATTTAAGAAACCTAGTTTTTAAATCCCTCATCACTTTATTTTTTTGAAGTTCATTACTATCCCCTTTCTCGAAGGTCTGATGCCTAGTGCTGGCAACTTCTGGTTTTTGTTTGACCAGGTGTTTAGTTCCTCAGCCCTATCCAAGGTTTTGAAAAAAATCCACTCGGAGCCTTAAAATGCCTGGGTTCAGCTCCCAGCTCTCCCAGGCATAAGCATCCCCCTCTACACTCTTGGTCTCCATTTCTTCACCTGCCAAAGTGAGGTGATGATATTTCAGGTCTCATAGGTATATGAGACAAACATGTTCAATATCTGTGATAGTTAATCTTAGCAGTCAACTTGATTAAATTTATAATCACCTAGGAGACACGCCTCTGGGCACATATGTGAGGATGTTTCTAGAGAGGTTCAACTGAATAAGAAATGCCCATGCTAAGTGTGAGTGGTACCATCCAGTAGGCTGGGGTCTCAGGCTGAACAAAAAGGAAGAAGCAAGCTGAGCACCAGTACCCATCTCCCTCTGCTTCCTGACTACACGTCATGCTCCTGTTACCATAGCCAGAACTATTCTCACTGCCATGGCTTCCTCGGCATGATGGACCGCATCCTCATGAGTCAAAATGAATCCATCTTATCTTCAGTTGTTTTCTGTCAGGTATTCTGCCACAGTAGCAACCAAAAACAAACAAACAAAAAAGGAAGGATCCAACATGCAGCAAATACTCAGCAAAGTTAAGCCACCTATAAATATTAAAATGCCTATTTCTAGATTTTGTTGATGTCCCATGACAACACCATATGGTATGACATCTAATAACCTTAGACGAGGGAGGGCTGGCACCTAACACATGATGTCCAGTCACCCTGCAGGCTGTGGCACTGGTGACCTTGTACCCTTAAAAGCACTGTCAATCACAACAGGTGATAGATAGTCCTCTGTTGGGCCAGCACCAGCCTTTGAGCTGCCTTGGGGCTCACACTCACATTCCTAGGAATGAACCTGGAGTAGGAAGCTTCCAAGTCCCTGCAGGCAAAGCCTCACTCTCCTGCCCAGCTTTTTTCTCTGCTCTAAACCTCCATCTACGAATTGGATTATTGCAATTACTCTTGAAGACTAAAGGCAATATTACACAGAAGCCCTCCCAGAGTGCTACCATGGCTATTCTAGCTGTCAACTTGACGACATCTGAAATTAACTAAAACCCAAGTGTCTGGGTACACCTGGGAGGGATATTTTTCTTAATTAAATCATTGGAAGTGGAAAGCTTCACTTCTAATCCAGATTTTTGAGGGTGGAAGATCCACCTTTAATCTGGGCCACAGCTTCTGCTGGCAGTCTCTCTAATGGACACAGAAGATTCTTTGCCTACTTGCTCTCACTCTTGCTGGCAAGTCCATTCCTTCACTGGCATTACAGCCTCATTCTTTGGGATTCTGCCATATACTGAAGACCAGCTGAGACATGGACTGAACAACTACTAGATTCTCAGATTTTCTATTGGGAGACATATGTATGCATGTATTATGTATGTATAGATATATAGATATAGATTCCTTGAAACTCTATTCCTCTAGAGCAGTGGTTCTCAACCTTTCTAATGTTGTGACCCTTTAATACAGTTCCTCATGTTGTGGTGACCCCCAACCATAAAATAATTTCATTTCTACTTCCTAACTGTAATTTTGCTACTGTTATGGATCATAATGTAAATATAATATATAAAAGCTATCTGATATGTGACCCCTAAAGGGGACACCATTCACAGATTAAGAACTGCTGCTCTAGAGAACCCTGACTAATACAGTGGCTCTAGGGTTTTTGTCCCCTCAGTAACTTATCCATGCTCCTTCTAGTTTCAGCTGAAAGTGACTCCCCCCAGAATGCCCTCTGGGCCTGAGTAGGTTAGATGGGCTGCCCCCCTGTGCTGCTGTGAAACTGTTACCTTGGAATTCAAATGCCCCCTCCTAGAGGGAGGACAGAAAGACTCTTTTTTTTTTTTTTTTTTTTTTTTTTTTTTTTTTTTTTTTGGTTTTTCGAGACAGGTTTTCTCTGTGTAGTCTTGGAGCCTATCCTGACACTCGCTCTGGAGACCAGGCTGGCCTCGAACTCACAGAGATCCACCTGCCTCTGCCTCCCGAGAGCTGGGATTAAAGGCTTGCGCCACCAACGCCCTGTGAGAAAGACTCTTAAGACTAGAGAAGCTACGGAAACTCACAAGTCTCAGAAAACTCCAGTTACTCACAGGCACCCTCCAAGTTACAAAAGCAGAACCAACTTCAACAGAAAGGAGACTTTTCCAAAGAACTGCCTACATGCTGTAAGAAAGCCTCAGGGAAGCAGCTCCCTGAGTACATTTTTGCTGATGCAGATGCCTTTGAGTCACCCAGGCCCCTGTAAAGAATCACAGTGAACTTATGGGCTTACAAAACTGGACTTGGGTGGAGTCATTCCCTTGGGCGGTTGCTGGTGCTCTATGGGGACAAAAGGTGTTTGTTTACATCTCCCTGGTGAATGAAATGAAGATCTTATGGCTCCTACGTATGGATGAAGGATTTTATGTAGCTGTGAGGGAGAGTAAAGCCAGGGGCATCTGGAAGAGTCCAGAGCAAGGCTAGAAAACAGCAAGCTGAACCTGGGTCAGCAGACTGAACTGGACCATGAGAGGAGAGGTTGGGGAAGAGTGAGAGAAGAAGAGAAGGGAGAGAAGAGAGGGGACCAAGAGGAAGGACCAAGAGCCAGGAGTGGAGGATCAAGAGAGGAAGGGGCAAAGAGGACCAAGAGAGTGTGTGGTTTAAAGGCAGCATCACATAGGAAAGAGAAGCCAGGTGAAGGGAAGTAGAGCCTTCCTAGCTGGAAAGGGTTAGAGGAGGGGTCAGAGTGAGATACTGAAGAGCAGCAGGTGCTGGGAGGGCATTCACTTTGGTATGCTAATAAGCACCACAGTTAGCCATTTATCCTGAGATTCTTTAGGACCTGACAGCTGGTCAAAGTGCACACTGTGTGCACTCCCACAGTCCCTACTTTCCCACTCCTCTGAAGTCATCATGGATGGGTCTGGCTACCTGATTATTACCCACCTTCCATATAGCTAAGGAGCCTCATGACCCAGAGTCTGTGTCTCCTCTCCTAGTGATTCCTTGGCACCTAACAAAACACTCCACTCCAAGTTGACAGTAAATGTCAATTCTCACTGTATGTGATCAAAAGCAGGGGTTGTGTTGAAGTTCAGACAAGGGGACTGGAATTCTGCCTACAAACAAAGAAAGAGATTTTAAAAAAGCATTTTTTATTATTTTATGATAGACACTGTAATTTTACATATCTATGCAATGCTGTGTGACATTTCAACACACACAAATAATGTTCAATAAGCAGATGGGATAACTACTGTACCCAACACATCAGATATGCATTGTTTGTGTTGCGAACACTGGAAACCCTGTCTATTAGCTATTTAGAAATATTTAATTTATTACTGTGATGGCTATTCTTGATTGTCAACTTGCATATATCTGGAATGAACTATATTCCAGAAACTGAGGGCACTCGTGTTCTGGATCTTGAGGCAAGAAGACAACATGCCTTCTATCTGGATCTTGAGGCTGGAAGGCACATACATTTAATGCAGACCTTGAGGCTGGAGGGCACATCTTTAATCTGGACAATACCTTCTGCATGGAGCCTATATAAGGACAATGGAAGAAGGAAGAGTTATTCTTTGGACTTGCTTGCCCTCGCCTTGTCAACATAGCTATTCCATCTGAGATAGCCAGCTTCATGGAACTGAGCAGCTACTGGATTCTTGTACTTTCCATTCACAACTAGCCATCATTGGACTTCAGACTGTAAGTCATTCCTCTGTGTGTGTGTGTGTGTGTGTGTGTGTGTGTGTGTGTGTACAAAGAGAGGTTAACCATTCCCTAAGTTCTGTGACTCTAGAGAACCCTGAGTAATATAGTTACAAAACAAGCATTTATTGAGCACTTACTGTATGTGAACTTTCCCATTGTGATGTAGGTAAGATAAGAGCTTTTATGAATAAGAACACTGAGGGAGATAATTGGTCAAGACTACTGAGCTGGATAAGAGGTCAGAGCTGTCCTGTCAATGGCTGGAACAAAGGTTTTAGGATCTGTAAGTTATACGGTCTCTCTTGTAATTACTCAATTCTACTGTCACAGCATAAAAGTAGCCACAGACCATATGTCAATAAATGGGCCTGTTCATGAGCCAATAAAACTTATTAGGCAGTGTTTGATTTATCAGGCATAGTTTATGAACCCCTGACCTAGGCAGTGATGTAAGAAAGACTGAACCTATATCTGCTGATTATATTAGAACTCCTAAGATACAAAGACAGAAAGACAAAAGTGGTGACATCATCTGCCATAGGGAAATGCAGTGTGAATTTACTCGAGGGGATCTCAAGGGTTGTGTCTCACCTTTGAATAAGCATTTGTTGAGCAGCTGCTATGAGGTGGGTCTTGAATAAGGATTTAAGAGACCTGCAATGCATAAGCCTTTCCTTACCTTTCTTTGCCTGCAGAGCAGCAAGGGAAGTGATGTGTATGGACTTGGTCTCGTCCATCATGGTTTCCTGAGTGTGCAGTCTGTGCTGGTTGCAAGACACAGCAGTGGACGCATGAAGGTTTGGTCCTTATTCTTTGGGAGATTACAGGCCAGCTGCAGAAAAGGACATGAAATAATAATCACACAGATAAATATTTAATTATAAATTGGGATAAATGCCATGGAGGAAGGAACATGATGCTGTGAGAGGGAATAACAACAGAAAAGTCATTTAGGTTTGGGGAGCACTAGTCAGAGACAATCTCTCCAGACCAGTGGTTCTCAACCTTCCTAACACTGGGACCCTTTAATACAGTTCCTCATGTTGTGATGACCCCAACCATAAAATTATTTTCATCGCTACTTCATAACTGTAATTTTGCTGTTATAAATTGTAAATACCTGATAGGCAGGATCTCTGATATGCTATCCCCAAAGGGATCACAACCCACAGATTAAGAACCAGTGCTCCAGAAGAATGCTAAGCCCCTCCCCCCCCTGCCAAATCAAGGCTGCAAAGGGCAGAGGTAGTTCAAAGTAGGTGAGGTTAGGCTTCTGGAAGCCTTTGGCACTGCGACTGTACTGGAATGAGGCGTGGATGCACAGAACCAGTCTGGGTGTGCAGCTGAACAAATGGTATACTGTACAAGTGTAGCGGACATGGGAAGGACATGCCACAGTAGTGCAGCTGTTCACACAGCTATGCAGAGATGGAGAAGAAACACATTCCTGGAGGGTGTCAGTGAAGTAGCAAATAGCAGGTTAACTCTGTGTTGGGCTTCCATTTTCCCCTCCTGGGGCTGCAGTATTTGCAGCGTGGGGCATACTCTGGCCTCCTGGGCTGCTGTAGTAAATGTCCTCTTCTCTTGTTGACAGTCTCTATGTCCCTCAGGGAGCCCCTCCCCCACTCCTTCTCCTCCTCAGCTCTCCTCCTGGCTGCAGTGTGTCAAGAGGCTCCTCAGGCCCATACTTATTACTCCAGTTTAATGAGCTGGCAGCAAATCTTGCTGATATAAAATTCATATTTATTGAATTGCATTGTCCCTGTGCTTGCTCCTACATGTCTGACCTGCTTGTCCTGGTGGCTAGAACCACTTTACATTGTTATATTATAGTTTTATTGATATGCTGCTACCCATTTGTTCATTCCTTGGGACAGAAAATTTCTCCCTACCCCCGCCTCTTCACTAGCTCAGACCATGCGAGTTTCCAACCTGCCAACTCTGTCAAGTAGGAGTGTGTAGTCACTTGTCTAGTTGCCGCAACAAAATGCCTGACAAAAACGCCTTCAGGGAGCAAGGATTTCTTTTGGCACACAGTCTGAGGGTGCAGTCCACCCTGGTGGAGAAGGTGTGATGGAGGAAGGAGGAGGTAGCTGGTTACACTGCATCCACAGTCAGGAAGCAGGGATCAATAAGTGCTTGTACTCAGCTCCATTTCATCTTTAGATTCAGTCCAAGACCACAGCCTGTGAAATGGCACCACCCACATTCAGGGGTCAGTCCATGGGATGGCACCACCAACACTTATGGGTCAGCCCATGGGATGGCACCACCCACACTTAGGGGTCAAGCCATGTGATGGC